>NW_017100254.1:909260-919760 GCF_001263275.1 Habropoda laboriosa
AATTATACCAGCTGATGGTAAATTTCGTATCTTAATTCAGGTTCGAATTAAGTAGGTGTGGATTGGGTGGTTGAAATTGAGCAAGTTGGTTTCAATCCTTCGAGGACGATAGACTTACCTGTATATCATTCACAAAGTACTATAACAATAGCTATAAACTCGTGCACATATATTTGAGGAAAATATTATTTGGGTAGAATGTAGTTAAAGATGGTCTTAACTATACAAGTCTAATTGAAATGTGTATTTAACTCTTTTACATGGAATTTGTGAATCTAACTCGATTTTCACTGTTGGGAAAATTGGAATCTGACTGACCCAATATTTCTTATCGATAAAAAGTGAAGATGAAACACAGTTCACTGAATTATTTCAAATTAATTCTATATTGTTGGCATTTGCATCGTTTGTAATACCAAATACAGATCGTTCAGTGGAGTCTAATTTAAATGTTGAACACAGTTCTAGAAATTAATTCTCTGTGAAATTCATGTTCTTCCAAACTTCCCAAAATTGATCCTGTGCAACTCTAAACGAACGCCACTTAACCAATTTCAAATCTAAACTCCACCAAACGAAATTTAAATCTAAGTCACAAGTCAACCCCATGAAGAGTGCTTATCAAATTGTCGTCCCTAAAGAACCTACGACGATGTCTTATCGCTGAACCGTGAAAATCGGTCGTCGAGTTAGGGATCTCGTTTCCTCATGCGCTGTTGAAGCTTCGATAACGCTGATTTTCTTCTTCGAGATGGCTGGTACAGTGGGAAAGAAGTTATGGGAGTTGATGTGTATCGATTGCAGGTAGCACTGGCCAATTAAATTTTCTTGATTTATGGGTCGCTGGATGAGTGATTTATTATGGACTTGATTGATATACAGTCAATTTCTTCTAGAAAAAGAACGTTATTTATGGGTATATAGAATGTTTAAAGTAATTTCAATCTCGACTCGAAAGGTGTAGGAGAAGGATAGTGGAATTCGGAGGGTAATCCTGACGGAAATGAAAATTTCACGGGGCGTTCCTCGACGTGTTATATACATATTTGAAACCAAAGCGCTGGGGGTGACAGAAACATTCGCGAGGGCTGTTTTCGTAGGACAGAAACAAAGTCGTGTCTGGCCTTGCTGATAACATTGGCGTTGTGGTGTTGGTTAGCCTGTTTGTGAACTCCAACGATCACCCCAGGAACGTGAAGTCTATTTTCGACCATTTGTGATCACGAAAAGAAATGATTCTGAATATTCGAAAAAATTGTAACGTAGAATTTTTTCATTTTAAAATACCTGCGAATATCTTAGACACACTCTGCAGATCAAACATACCAGTTAAACTTACGCAGAATGTACCTACCCTTTCCTTTTCTGCTCCTTTACGCTCTTATTGCTCTCTATTATACTTCCTCCTCCATTTTCAAATCTATTAAATCCTTCAGCTCCCTGTTTCTACAAATTCCACAAATTTCTTTCAAATTTTTCTAATTCCAATTTCTTCAATTCAAGGTTCGTGAAATTTTCATCCGACTTTCACACTGTTTCAATTATTCTTAAAGTATCAGAAAATTGTTCTGCGTTCGGTATAAAATGAGACAGAAACGAAAAAGGCTCGACGAGCGGCGAGAAGACGAGCGAAAAGGCTTTGTTCGGACGGTGAAATGTTTAAACAAACGAGCAATTATCTTAACTCGATCTCGGATCTCCAGTACCCGAACTATCGGCCCCTTTCTTCGCCACGTTAACTCCCTCTCGTTTCCTTCCTTCTCTAGTCCATTTATCGTCTCGTTCTCGCCGGTTCGGGACTCTGGCCCATTCGTTTCGGGCCCCCGAAGATGTCGTCGGAACAGAACCGCGTAAAAAGCACCAGGGACACGCGTTTCATTTGCTGCTTCTGCAGAATCTTGTTCCTCTTTGTGTTAACCGGTCTTTGAAGAAGGTCTCAGGGTGTCTTATGGGGTTGTACGTTTTTTTGTCGAAGAATCTTTAGGTAAAATGTACAAGTTTCTTGCAGGTTTAAGTTATTGGCGATAGAAAGACTTTCTGTTCGTGATAGAAAGACTATTAAAAAAAAAACACTTCAAATACTATCGATTTAAAGCTAATAAAATATAAATAAAACATTAAATATTTTTAATTTTGAAAATATCATCCCTGAAGAGGTTAATGCAGAAGATAATTGCAGGATTTTCAAAAAGTATTGTGCAAATTCCACAAATACGCAACATTCTCCGTATCTCAAATTGGTGTCCTTTAAGAAGTAACTGTACTGAATTATCGAACCTCCTCAAACCCCCTCAAACTTCCACAAACTAACTCACTAAATTCCTCTAAAATAAATATCAATCTCCACACCAGCCAACAAGCGACCATACTCATATCCAGAGAAATGCACAGTAACGTAAGTTCGACGAATCCCCTCCACCATCAAACGCAAAGACTATCCTAAGAGAAAACGGGTCGCATTCCCGCGCGGATTTTTTGCTCCAGCCACCGTGGACACGAATTAAAGGATAACTCTGCCGATGAATCCTTTCGAACGAGGAGAATCCACGTCAGACACAGGGTCAGGCGACCATGACACGGCTGGCTGACGCACAATAGCCCACAGATCCTGCGGGAACAGTGGGAAGATGCTCCCTGAATCCAGAGGACACTCGTAGAAACCATTTCTCGTGGCGGTACAATGAATCGTAGGAATAAGAAGAATGAACAGAACATCGGTAGCTCGAGTAGGAAGAAGGATCTGTTTAACAGGATGATCCTGGATGGAGAAGAAAGAGGGAACGTAGTACGCGTCGATCGTTTTCCTGGCATTTCAGGCCTAATTTCCCATCGACAAAGACAGTAAGGCCCCGTTCTGGCGACGCTTTTTGTCTACAGTCCTTCCTCCTTTCTTAGGCCTCGGTATATCGGCTGTCTTCTTTGATGTTCCTCATAGCAGTGTCTTTTCTTCGTTTCTTTATCTCTGCTAGAGGACTAGTTGCTTGTTTCTTGCAGTATTCTTTCTTGTTGTTCTTCTCCTTGTTGGAAACTAGTGAGGAGTGTATTATGGCTATAGATGGGTTGGCAAGGAGGCGCTTTCGCGAGCATCCAGCGTGCTGGATGGATGATTATGGCGATGGTGGAGATTGTTTATGGCTGATTGGATTGGTGGAGGATGTGTGTTGCAGAGGATGCTGTGCAATGTTCTTGCGGCAATGTGGAGGAATATGTTGCGTATAGGAGTAATAATTTTGAAATTTTATAAACTGAGTGAAGAATTGTAGAGAGTGGAATCTTCTTTGAAATTAGGTTGATTTCAAGAGCACTGATAGGCCTAGATTAGGTTTCTGTTAAATTACAGATGGGTAAAAATTTGGCAAAATTTCATTCTGTGCTCTGGAACTCTTTCTTGGGTCTAATTTAGCATGAAAATTTGCAAAATTTTGAAACTGGAGACCTAGAAGGAGATCTCCTGAAGCCCAAAACTTCACAAAATCTTTCAGAAACTTCAAAAGTAAAAATCTAAAAAATCCGAACATTATCCAGGACTTCTCCCCAGGCAAAAATAAGGCTCTTCCTTAAATTACATTTGCCGAAAAATCCAGAAAATCCTGAAGATCTGAATGTCCCTGACAATCCCCGAGAACATCACAATTCTCTGGATTCTCTATTCGAAATACGTAGCAAGCTCTTCATCCACTCCATCCAGCCGGAAGCAGAGAAAACACAAGGAAGAAAGAAAGGCCCATTCTTCCATTTGGCCGGCTAATTCCACTCTGGACATAGAGTCGGTTGTGGATTTGCGAAATTCGAATAACTAGAAGCCTGAACAGAGAGGGCCACGACACAATGGTAATGGATACGTTTAATCCAATTGCCACGGAGTCCCATGGCCCGCCTCGGTCGACAATGACGAGGCAAGAGTACCTGAGGCAGAGAGCGTGACAATGTCGAGGAATATTGGATAAGCGTGACGGGGCCAGGTAGACAAGCGACACGCTTAACCAATTCCACCCGGGAGAATGGGGCCTAAATTTGCTTAAAATTAGGCCTCTTAGCCTGGTCCTAGCTTTGCTTCCTCGAGGATGACCACCGCCATTGTCGCGGAAACCGAGCGCACTCGAGAGGTCCTTTTGTGGGGAAACCTTGGAGAGGAAACGAGACGCTGATCGAATTTGGAAAAATGGAATTTGGTGGTCCTTCTATTTGTGTTGGTATCTTTTTTTTTTTAGCCTTTGTAAACCTGCTTGGCATTGTAGAATTTTGTAATTGATGTGTTAGGGGTGGTGATAGAGGAAGGAGTTCTTCTTGAACGGTGTTTTTCAAGGATTGTACTCGTGGTTTGTTTGGTTTGAAGGAAAGGTACTCTGCTATTGTGCGCTTGTTTGTAGGTTTGTTATTTTGGAAGGGTACTTCTTTAGAGTGTTCTGAGATTGGTAATCTTCTGGTACATTTAGTTTTCATAATAATAAACGTATCGGTAAATAATTCTGAGAAAATACGAGAGTTAATGGATCTTATCTTGTAAAATCATCTTCGAACAACTCGTTCAATCCAAACTTCCTGATATTCCATTACCTTCTATCACTCTCCATAAAATTAACCACCCAGTAGAACCATCATCCAACACCTCAACTCCGTAAATCATCTCGTTCAAACTTCTTTCCTCGCACCAGCTCTCCAATGAAACACACTCGAAAACGAAACTTCGACAGGCCATACCTTCAACTCCCAGAAGAACAGCAGATCATCAGCATCATCATCAGCCAGATCCAGTGGATCTCAGGTCGAACGGGAGGCCAGTTCCCCGATCACCGATCGCGGCGATTTATTCCGTCAGAGCGACGAGCAGGCTGCCCTTTGTTCTCGGTGACTTACATCGATAATCCCGCTCGGTCCCGACACGGTGGCCCCTCCCGCGTCCTCCCCCAGCGTGTCTCGTGGCGCAATATCTCGACGGCAAGGCTCGCACGCATAAAGGCGAAGGCACAAGCAACGAACGAAAGGCCCTGCTGGGTCCAGGCTCCGTTCAAACCGGCGCTAACTCTCTCTTTCTCTCTCACTCTCTCTTTCTCTTCTATACACACACGTATGTATATATTGGTCTCTGTTGGTTCACCGCCCCCTCGGCCTGGCCTCGTCCTCGTGGCTAACAAGAGGATTCACCATTCACCTGTCACCGGTTCCGAGGGCGGTTAGTTATAGTTTATTTATCGTTTCCACGTAGGCTGGTGTTTGAAATACGTTTACACCGCTCGTATGTTCACCCTTTCCTCTCGGTGTGGGTATGGCGCCGGCGTGTGTGGTCCGGCGCATACCAGCGAACGCGGAACGGACAACTATTGCCCGGCCGCGGCGTGCATCCCGAGAGACGCGGACAGTTGCAAGCCGACCGCTCGCTTGCACCCGAGCCAGAGATGTCTTAAGCAGATTGCCAGGGAACGGGCAGCGTACGCCGGACGACGCGGCGCCCAGCGTCGTCGCGCCAATTTACGCCACTTTTTCCTCATTTTTCCGCGATATCTATTCATTTCTTTTTGGATTTTTCGCGAATTTTGATCTCGATTTCACGTGGCACGTGGAACCTTCTCCTCTTTTTCAGAGATTTCTTTTTTTTTTGTAACGTTACATACCTTTGAAATCTTTTAAATCCCTCCCTGAAAAGCACCAATTATCTGCCAAAACAAAAATACCCGATAGTCGAAAATCCTGACCCGAAAAATCCTTCGAAAGCCGCCAGTTACAAGGAATCAACGCACGCGAGCCAAGGTACTGGACAAAAGGAGCACTGCACACTCGTTTACCGAAATAATTAACGTCCTGAAGAAAGGGGCGGCCGGGTTATACCCAGGGTATTAACGGGACGCGAACATTAGGGTTATCTGATCGGCAGATCTGCTCGAAGGAGAAGAACAGACAGAGTGTATACACTCGGTATTTTCCTTAAGAGACGTTCTAAATAGAGCCAGAGTATACAGGGTGTTCGCTCTAATGTGCCGCACGATTTTTCAGCCATTCGCAACAATGTGATAAAAAATACTTATCAATAAAAATACACGTATCTTAAGTGGACATGTAACGATAATACAAATTTCGAAAATCATCTGTTTTCATAGTGAGCCCAAGGCCACCTTCAGTTTCTTAAATGGAACCGTGTAATTCGTTTTCATTGAAAGAACACATTAGCAAGTTTACAGTGGCGGAAGTAGCAAGCAGGCAGGTTAGAGAGAACACCCCGTATAACCTCGATGAAAGGGTAGTTTCTTAAATGAAAGAAGGGGTTGCTGCTTTCCTCTCTCTTTCTCTTTCTTCCGTTTACTACCTGGATATCATAGGCGAACGTTTGACACGTGATGACAGCTCATGGCGCCACAAACCCCCCGGTGTTCCGTGGCTCCGCGGGGGTTCCGCCTCGGGTCGAAAGATTCTTTTGTTTCAGCCTCATTAACGTGTTGCCAAACCCTCGTCGTTTCTCTACCTCGGGGAGCGTCCTGGCAACGACCTGCCAAGAGAAAACCCTGCTGGAGCTTCCTAACGGTCGGAGGAACCCTATGGTGGCGGACTCCTCTGTCGTGGAGATTTTTGGAAAGGCGGTTCCTCTTCCGAATTTTTCTTTTTCCTCTCTTTGCGATGGAATATTTATCGTGTGTAATTTCCGTGCCTCTTTGGTATTTAACGTTGAATGAAATTTCTGCGTTGCAAAAGTCAATTTGTAAACGCGGGAAATTTTGAAAATAAACATTCAGAAAATACTGCTCGATAATTGTGAAATATCGAATAACAGACATAGGCTTGTAGAAATAATTTAAGTGGTCTAGTTAATTTTTTATGCAGTTTGGGTGGGTTAGTTCTTTCAGGGAAATTTTGTGCTCCAGGTTACGCAGCAGGGGTGCGGGCTTGCGGTCTGTGAAGGTATATGCAAGTTATATAGATCGTGTCGAAGGAAATCGGCGATCCGAGAGCCTTTAAGTGATAAGATTGTTGCGTTAATGTAGAACAAATCCCCACAAATTTTAACCAGTCTTTCCTAGCTTGTACAGCTGTAATGTCGACACTTGGGAACAAATAGCCAATAATTTATGCAGATGACACTTCAGGAGCTTTACAAAAGAATCTTGATTCCTTCGAATCTTTATATCAGTAAATCATATCAATCTATTCTATGAAGAAAAATAAGAAGTTGGTTGTGTTATAATTGTCCAATATAAATTGCTCAAAGAAAATTATTCCGTCCCCATTTCTCATATTATACAAAACATACAAAAATTCCTATACAATACATTTCTTCGAAATTTCAAAATTCAGTCGTCACAAACATTTTTCCCAGTCCGGATTTCGCGTTCTCTTATTTCCCGTTTTTTTTTTTGTTGCTTTCGAAAACAATTGGTCACGCGGAATTTTTCCGCAAAATCAGTCGTCGGCCATTGTCCGTCTGCTCTCGCGGCGTATTTAATTGCCGCGTACGGTGTCCAAAATAAAAAAAAATAAAAAATAAAATCACCATGCGCGCGGAACTACTAACAACGTTTCAGTATAGAAACAGAGAGAAAGAGAGAGAGAGAGAAAAAAACACGCGCCTCGAATGGCGTTAGTTGGCTGTTTGCGCGGCAAACAGTATCGATCGACGTCGAGCGGAAGTGGCGAAAGGTGTAACGTGGCGCTGTGTGTTTCCTTACTGATTAAACCTCGTCGAGCGTGAAAATGCCTCTGGGAGAGCCGCTTGATCTCGTATTTTGTAATTGGAAAAATATACCTACATGCACCAACAAGGTGATAACATTAATAGGGATGTTTAATCTGGTGACAGGTCGAAACAATTTCTTGTTTATTTTCTCTTTTTTTTTTTTTGTTTACATAGGGGAATTTTGCAGATGGAATATTTTGCTTCGAAATTGGTGGATGTAAATACGAAGGTGGTAGCGTTATTGGGAAGTTTGTGACAGGGTTTTATTTCACGGTAATAAATCAGTGGAAGAAACTTCTTGGAAGCTTTAACCCTTCACCGATCCTCTCTGACCCTAATCCAGCCTATTTTCGAAATTCATGGTAACAATAGGTATAGATATGCAAATACAGTTTACAGGGACACTTGTGGAAGCTAAGAAGCGTATTGTTAGCGGGATTGACGGTTCGAAGGTATAGAGTGGCACACTTTCTCTGAAATTTATACCGTCAATATTTGGCCGAGAATTTGAAGATGAAGCAGCAAATATTTTTTTTTTTGGTTTTTGGAGAAATTTTAGATAATTAATAATTAAAGGTGTTTCGAAGCAACTGCCTGCAGGATAATTGTAAATTCTGCTACCCTTCGGCAATTTTATCATCTAAAATCTCTTCGTCCACACACATACGGTAAAATTATACAATACGCTGTGGTTGACAAAATTTTTTAAGTCAACGTTACCTACACCTCTTGGTAACTTGAGAAATTTCCATTATGGGATAATACACCCCTAATCTTCAAGATTACGTATATTGTGTATGGATTATAATATTTGTTTTTTAACTATTAACAGAAAATTATTATTAAGGACTATATTGAGGGCATCATGATTCGAGAAAGATGTTAACGAAACAAACTAAAGAATAAGAAATAATATGATAATTTCATTGGATATTATTCTGTTATTTGTTGATTTTGTTTAAAATTTTATGATATTTCATTAAGAATAATATAAAGTAATGACTTGTTTATTTAGAGGCGTTTTACAACCTACTGTGTTACAGAATGTCCCACCCAAGGAGGTTATTTTAATAAAAATAATTATTTCCGCTACTTTTCCTCACGTTTCGTTCAAAATTAACCTCTTGCCTTATAACAACGAGTTACGCTCGTGGTGCAGACTATGGTCAAGATGTAACAAAAGAAGAATTACACGTCTATTAAATTTTTGTTTTTACTCTAAATACATAGGGTAAATCCGGAATGGTTCGACCACCGGGAGAGACCTGCCAGTGTTGATAGTTTATAAACGAAGCAAGATAGGGGTCTGTGTCTCGTGTAAGTAATACAAATGAATCAGCTTGCTAATCTTGCACTAACAATTGGTATCTATTGGAAACGGTATCTAAATTATAAATTACGCTTAAATCTTTCTGCGAATCCGAAAGTTTTCTGACCGAGTTGCATTGTTAGTGGTATTTGAAAGACAGGTGAGCTTATTTACACTATTCCGATATTAGGTGACATAATATGCACAAAACTGCAGTATAAGCAGAATAACGCGCGTATATTCGTTTTTACTTTAAGTTGAGAATGTCGTCGATCACTCCCGTGATTCTGGTAGTTCGACGATATTAATTCGGGACAGTTCGACTACTGTTAAATCAAAAAACAGTTAGAACAATCTTCAGATTCAGAGAGCGGAAGTCCAGTTTTACACGAAAGTGATATAGAAGAGTGAGACGAAATCGAATTCGTAGGATGCGGAGAAAGCTATTTCGAAACCTCGAAAAGCAACGATTGGATTAAATGTGAGCTACAGCCGTTGGTTTCATGATAGATGCTCCAAGTACGAAAATGTTTGCGATTTATGTGGAAAACTGAAGAAGAAATAATATACAATTAATTTCCTTTCGTAAGATACACTTTTTACCCGGGCATGCGGGTGAGACCGACCAGTTGCACTGTCAATGTTTTTTTTCACCGAAAATGATAATAAATACTTTGATTTGTCGTATAATATAATTTACGTATCCTCTAAATTACTTGGACAATGCTTTAATTTACCGAAAACAACAAAAGTACGAGTGAACAACAATGCTGCGAGTTTTTTCCAAAAAGTGGTCGAACTATCCCAGACGTACCCTACAGCTTGAATTTAAGACTGATGATTACAAAATGCACATCATACTGGAACAGTGAATAACCGGGGCTAACACAGTAACTAAAAACTCGTGAGGCAATAGGTTAAGGTATAGTTGAGAAGAGAAATGAAACGTGATTTGAAAAAGGAAACAAAGAATTACTAAAAAAAATTTTTTTTTATTGATTTTTCTTTAAAAGTGGGACGTATCGTGTAATTTGAAGGAAGAACAACAACTACTTTCACAATGATTCAATACCGAAGAAAAGTTCTCTGGGACAATCATCGGTGATCCCAACATCCAAAATCTCACGATCCACGTATCAACAACCATGAGTCTCATCACCATCCGCAAGTAAGAACTGCCAGCCATCAGACATCGAATCCCGCGTCCCCAGAATTCCCCGCAGGTTGAAATAGCGAAGAGGAGAGATCGATGGGAGGCGGGTGGCGGCACGACCGCAATGTCCAGCCTTTTCAGCGGCCGCTGGCCGCGGCGATTCCCGGATGCCGGAGTCCCGGCGACGAATGCTGCGGATTCCACGGCGTCCCGGCGGCGGATTCGGTGATTTGCCGCCGCGACACGCCGGACACGAAGCGGCGCTTGTAACGCCGCCGTGTTCGCCCAGCGTCGATAAACACTTCAACCAGGCTCGATGTCCTCGCTGACAGTCGAAGTTACGCTGATGAGCCGTGCTTCGAATCCGGCTGATGA
>NW_017100254.1:919783-933558 GCF_001263275.1 Habropoda laboriosa
TGTCTTCGAGAAAGAAAAAGAACGATTGTTCGCTATGTGGACTGAGAAGGCTGACAATAAGTCTCGAGTGAATCCTGTTTGTAGAAAGGAGGAATGGTTCTTTGAGAATAGGGAGAGCTTGTCACCTTCGTGTGGTCCGTTGGATCAAGAGGTGGTGGTTGATTTTGAAGAACATTTAGAGGAATTTTAATATCGCGGTTGGTTCGATGTAAGTTTCATGTGGAGAAAATAGATGCAATAGGCTCTTTCTGGAGGATTAGAAGAAGATTTTTCGGAATAGGAAGATTTCTGTGTAAGTGGAACCTGTAAATTTCAGAAAAATGACAAATATATCGGAAGTAACTGTTTTCCAAGCGATTCTCAGGCAGCTCTCGAGCAACATTACTATGCATGAGTCGGGCGAGCTCGATAGAAATCGGGCAGGACATAAAGACCCGGATCGGTATTCCATTAATACCCCTCTGATCTATCCTTCGTCGCGAGAAACGGTCTCCTCGCGCCACGAGTTCCCTTTAATTAGTCAGTCTTAAAGGGAGGACAGACTCCCGGTGTCTGTGCCTAAGAATCAGACAGAGAATCGCGCGGATTCCCTCGCTTCTCGTAACGAGAGGAGGAATGCGGGACTCGCCTCCTTGGAACAGAGAAAGCTGAGAGATATATATATAGAGAGAGAAGAAATAGAGAAGAGAGAGCGATAGAGAAAGGGAAGAGATAGAGAGGAGAGAGCGAAAGAGACGAGATTTGAGAACGAGCGAACGAGAGAGAGAGGGATTATTAATTTCTGTTTTCCCCTCCGCCCTTCCAGCCGTGGTCCAAGAGAATTGGATCGGCGTTGTAATCGAGCAGAGGGAACAAGGACAGAAACAACGCGGCCCTTAGGCCGAGGATAATGGCCCAGGCCGCGACCAGAAGAAGGGAACACGAAGGACGAGGAAAGACTTCTGGCGCCACTCCAGGCATACCACTAGCTTTCGTCCTCTCTTTCCAACTCCTTTCTATCCTTCTCGAAGCTCTCTGGCTTCGACCACGAACTCGTGTGCACACGCGTCTTCCTACGGTGTTCCAGCTTCGATCCCACACTGATATCACCCGGGACCTGGGCCTAACTTATTGTCTTATTATTGGACCACCTAGAGAAGCGGCCTGCTTTTCCATTCTACGCTGTTCAAAGGGGGAAAAGATCCACGATGATTCTCGCGGTGATATCCAGATGAAGAAGTGTTACGAGGTCGGATACGATCCCTTCGATCATCGCTTGCTTGTTGTTCGCAACAGGAAGTGACCTTCGAGTGACCTTGGGATGTGTGAGGTTTCTTCATGATCGTGTGATTACGATTGTACTGCCCTCCTTAGCTTCGTTGTCCTAACTGACACTTCTGGTCATCCGAGAGAAGTGAGATTTTATCGTATAAAACCATCTGTGAACGAGTTAGGGCAAATAGAGATTAGACCCGTTTCTAGAACTCTACAAAGCGCACAAGACATTCTAACTGTGCTTAAAATGTGACAAATATGTGGAGTTCCAAATATTTTCAAACATCCTGAGAAAAATGAAAAATTGATAGACAGGACATTTTAACTAAAAAAAGACTTTTAAATTTTATTTTTACGTTTTAACAGCGTAGCAACATCGTCAGGATACTACTTGATTAAAAAAAATATAGTCGAAATACATTTTGGTCAGACTGGAAGAGGTCCTCGTATTCTCTGCCAAATAAAATAATTCAAAGATAGAATCCTCAGCTAATATTAACCTGAGAAACGAAGTATGATATTTTGGTTCTTTAAGGAATTTCAAAGAGCACAAGCTACGGTAAATAAAGTTTTTCTCTTCTACTTCTCTGAAGAACTTACGATGAAGACAGCTCGGAGAGAGAGGGAGACATTTAATTCTATATGTCCCCGGTTTCACTCTCGATGGTTGTTGTGCGCAATTTATTGCTTACTATACCCTCCGGTGGCGTTCTATAGAACCTGTTAGTTAGTGGCACTTTTACGTGTACCGCCAGAGCTCATAAGGCATTCCCGTAATGGGACCGATTTCACCCGTAACTGCGGGTAATGGCGCTTCTTCGAATCGAACTTCTTCCTCCATTATGTTAATGCACAGGGAGGCACGCTTGACAATTTCGCGATCACACTGTCGCTTTCTTTCCGTCTACGTGAAAAGTGCCGTTCTCCTACACTTCGACTGCACCTTTTTGTCGCACCTTTAATGACACATTATTATAATACTTCACAATGGACGGATGACGTTGAACATTTAATGGTAATTTTTATGGAGCGAGGTTAACCCTTTTTCGAGTTTCATCGAGTTCTCTTTAATTTTGAAAATTAGTCCTTTCTTTCGCTGAAAAATTACAGTAATACACTGGGTAGCTCTCAGAGCTACCAAAGTGCAAAAGTATTAATTCACCAAACGAAATTCAGTTCACTTAACCTAACCGAACCATTTATTCCCGTATAATTCAAACGCAAAATTATCAAATTGAAAATTTCACTTTTAATTTCAGAAATTATCATCGTTAATTAATCCCATATACAAGATCGCCATTAACCACAAACAAACAAACGATTATTGTGAAAATTCCACTTGCCATTATCGTCCATTAATTAAAGCAGCAAAAATTCCCAAACACCCAGAGATCGAAGGCGTCCGCGTGACAAAGCCTGCGGGGTTCTCCTCGCTCAAAGCAATTAACAGTTATGGAAATAATCGCTAACGATCGCTGTGGAGACAGGCGTCCTGTGAACGAAAGTCTGACGGAGATAGAACGATGAAGAGAGAGAGAGAGAGAGAGAGAAAAGGAAGAAACGAGAGTTGGGTGGTGGAAGGAGGCCGAAAAAGGAGTGGCCTGAGTGGCTCTGGAGGCGGCTAGCAGCCGAAGAAGAAGAAGATGAAGTGGAAGAAGTGGAGAAGGAAGGAAAGGGGATGGGCGATCGAGCGAGGATTATACGACTGGACATTTCGGGCATTTTTACGAAAGGGACGCGCAGGAACGCGTGTTCTATTAGCTAAGACAAAAGAGCGGCGCCTAGACGGGGAACGGGACCCCGAAACTGTCCGACAGCGTTTATTTATGCGGCGAACCGCGGAAAAAGATGTAAGTCCCCGTGGGCCCTTGGTGCATTCCGGCTCCACGGTCCACCACGACCGACAGGGATATTATCTCTGCCGGCAGGATATAATCGACGTGTCCTGCGACTCATGAGGACACATTTTTGCCTGGTGGGTCAGGAATGAAGGGGGAGCGTGTCGTCGAGAGTCACAAGACACGCGTACTTCACGCGGTTTTTCGTTGCTTGCCAACATTTTCTGGGCTTTCCTGGAGTAATTAGGACAGACTGGATTATGTTGGGAAGAGTACCTACTCTTCTGACTGTAAGTTACTGGGGTACGATAGCTATTATATAATATGAAATACGTATAATGTTTAATGGGAATTTGCAGGAGCAGGGTAAGTAGATACCGTTTGTAAGACGAGCAATTAACTACTGGTGGTTCTATTTTGTTGTGCAAAAATGGTGGAATTGAATTGTTAAGGAGTCTAGAAAATTTTTGTAGGTTAGGTCTGACCTAGGTTAAATTAAGTTCCACGTTAATTGGGTTAAATACACACTGAGTGTACTTAAAATTAAGTGGTAAGTCTAGTTTGTTGTGGACAAGATGATCAAGGAATCTAAAAAAATTTGACGTTCCTCATGGTGAATATAGGTCAGATTTGGACTAGATTGGATTAAATTCCTTATTAACTGGGTTAGGTACACATTGAGTCATCAGATCGCAGTTAGGTCCAACTTGTAATAGTAATACACCTATCCCCCGATTTACACGGTACTTTATTTACACGGTTTCAATATGAGGAGGTCTATAAAGATTTGATCAAAAACCAAACACAATTGTTAATTACATTACCAAGGCTCGCCGATCTGAAATTGTTTCTAATTCATCTAACATCGAACTTGAATCGCATCAAGTACTATCGAGTGATGAAAGTGACATCATACCAACCAGGAATAAAAGATTAAGAGTCTACGAAAGTGATAACAGTAATTAAATTTTTGGTTAAATTTTTTAATTCATACTTCTTGTTTCCATATGTAAAATGAATTACATACATTTATATTCTTATCATTTTATGAATAGACCGTTATTTTTATGTTTTTTAAGATATATTTAGTTTTATTTTACGTCGAAATAAATGACTGAATTATGCACATTTTAGTTTGTTTTCGATTTACACGGTTTTCTAAGGAACCTATCTTCAGTGTAAATCGGGGGATAGGTGTAATAGCAATGTCTTCATTACACAAGATAGTACAGGTGTAGAAACGACGCTCAGCTGCTACTATACCTAATCTATACCTAATAAGTAAAATCTACTTATCAGTACGTAGGTAATACCTACTATTCTCATTCAACGTGAAACTAAATTTAATTCGATGGAACAAATAATACAAAAAGTACATACTATCTATAAATTTACTGGAATTTCTGAAACTCCATTCACATATTCAAAATTATCCTCGGTTCTGTTTAACACTTTTACATTCACTGATATCCTCGGAAAAAATCAAAATTAGCATCGAATTTTAAATAGGATATTCCCCATGCGCTAGTGGAAGTGAATTCCTCATAAATTGTCCAAATACGAGTATCATTCCTCGATAAAAAGGGGCCATTTTTCATAACGGATCACACCTCGCCGATACTATCGGACATTGCCGCAGCAACAATATCGTGGACGTCTTTTACACTCGAGCAGAGGTTCGTTTCTCTCGTGTTTTATCTTGCACAATGTCGCAAAGAAGAAAGAGAGAGATAGAGGACAGAGCTGCCTCGCGCAATAAGCGATGCACTCTCGCGCAACTTTATCGTAATCCATGCAAATTTATTCCGTTCGTCTCAAAGGACTTTGTTCCGGCCTGATCCTCGATATTCCTCCTTCTTCTCCGCTCTCCCTCCCTTCTGTTCGCCTACCCTTGAAAGAAAGTAGATCTTGCAGTCGAGCTTTTTTTTTCCCTTCCTCTCCTCTCTTCCTCGCTGCCTCGTTTTCTTTTCCCTACCCCTTCTTTTTCTCTCTCTCTCTCTTTCTCGCTTTCGATGAATAAAACAAACTGCGCGACTCCATCGTGCAAATTCGCTATTTCATTTTTATTTTGTCATCGATAATCGCCGCGTCTACGACGGAATAATCGGTCGAGAGGTATCGAGAGGACGAATGGAGTATGAAATATTACGTTTGGTATATTTCACCGAATTGGAATTGAACAAAACACACAGAGCTTAAGTGGACAAAGTTCTATTGAAATTTTGTAGCAATGGGAATAAAGAACGAAATTCCGAGGACCACACAAATTGTGCATTTTATTTATAAATTCCAAGGATCGTGTGTAATAAATTTCGCGGAAGAATTTTACGACATTGAAATTCTTAAAAAAAAAAAAAGGAGTAAAAATGGATAAAGCTCGAAGGATCACGTGTAATAAATATCTTTCGTGAATTTTACGACATCGAAATTGCAAGATGTAGATATTGGCTGTTGTAAACGACCTTTAACACACACGAACTTCTTTCTCAGTCTCGAACTATTATCATCGAGTGTTCGTTCAACGATTTAATGAACACCGGGACGCGTGTCGTGAACGTTCGCCAGTAAAACCATACCGATATTCGCGTGCCTTGCGCAAAAGGACGATAATTACAGCTGGCGCGAAAGCACGTAACGTTCGTGTTACAGTAAATTGCCAGTTGAACACGGCATTGTGCTCTTGAAATCGGTGATTAAAAAAGAGAAAGCCTCCTTTCTTTCCACGCTTCCAGGGAATCAGGCCAAGAGAAGGAAAAATCGTGTACAATGTTGCTTGATCTTTTGCAGAAAAGTCTGCCGTATGAGAAATGAGAAATATAAATACCTATATAAAATTTACAGAATTTCATCGCAGATCTCTTTGGAGAAAAGATTTTCTCACATTTCAATTATTTCGAAGTAAAACACATATCACATACCTATTATGTATCAAAGATGACAAAATCAAAAAAAAATTTCTTTACAGTAAAAATTACCCCTTCGTCAGATACAGAAAATTTCTTCACAAAAAAAATTATCATTGTATTCTCAAAAAAAAAAATGTTTTCAAAAGACGATTTTCTATTTCTTTAAAGAAAAATTTGCATTAGAGTCCTCAATTGACCAGTTGAATGGCAAATGTAATACAGCATACCTAAGTGTTAACCAAGTTTTCAAGAAAAAGGAAACTCGATTTTTTTTCAAAAATTAACGACAATAATATTTTAATTATCTCTCTCCAGAAGGACGCGGCTTACGCCTGAAAGCCTCAATAATAATAATAATTGCTCTAGGTGTCGTGAGAGCCTTAAATCAGTAATATCTTTCTTTCCGTTTAAAAGAAAAATTGACTCGTGTTTTTTCTTACCTCACCGATTCAACTATGCAAAATTGACAAAATTTCCCGTGAAATTTATCTAAGAAAAAAGATTGCAGGAAAGTATCTTCGAATGGTACGCACATTTGTAGACACCCAGTACCTTCGCTATCTCCAATCAGAGCTCAACTAATCCCAGAACAAAAGAAACACGCGAAACACGGGGAGGAACAACGCGATCGCAATCGGAATCACCTGAGCTCGCATTCAACAAGGACAAACCTAGAACACGAGCGAAGATCCAAAGGCCTCAGTCCATTTGACTTTAAGTCGTATCAGCGATCAGCGCTGGTGCGAATGACAAATGTGCTTAGGTTCATCGTCCAGACGTCTCCTTCCCACGGATCTGATCGTTCTAGTTCGCGAGAGCTTTTTGTTTCACACGAGGAACAACGAGCTAGACCCTTTTATCTCATCCCTGACTGATAAATTAATCAGAATTAGGAGACATAACACCGACACTGTGAGTTAGATCGAAATCGAGAGGACAGTTTTGGGATGAGGAAATTTCGGACCTGATTTCGTACCAAGACAAATTGCCTGGGTGTTAGGAGATCGTTGATAATGTATCTACTGGTGTATCTGGATGTACGAATTTTCTGGAGCATAATTTTTGATCGTGTGTGCCATGGATTTGAATTTCATTTACATTAGTGTGAAAAATTTGGAATTACTTTCTGGAATGGAAGCAAGATGCGGTCAAATTTGGAGTTGTCAAGTTTTATTATAATTTCCTTTCTGAAGATTATTATAGGTGAGGAGGAAGAAAATTTTAGGCTAAGTTTGAACGCAATTTTTGTGAAAAATATCGAATCTTTAGATTTCGAATTATTCTAATTTTGAAACATTTCATTCCAAGACAGTGTTTATTACGGGCTTAATTATTATCCTTAAATTTTCAAGTGTGTTAAAATTAAATCTCTACTCTCAAAAATTTCTTGCAATTTTCAGTTACACAGAAACTTGCAATTTCCCTTAGAAAATATCCCACCCTATACCCTCAGAAACTACCGAAACCAGAAGAAACTAACTTCAAATCAGATCATCAAAATCACCACCCTGGCGTAATTAAACTTTCAAACTCGATGCCTCACGAATCCATTAACCTGAAGGAGAAACACTTGCCACCAATTCTGTCCTCCCTCAATTCCATTTTACACGCTCACCACGAAACAAACTTTAAACACCGTGCAATCAACACCACGTGGAGCAACAGCAAAATTCCCAAGAAGATTCCATTAGCCACTTTTTCACTTACTCCCTCTCGAACCATCATGTGACAGACATAGTTCAATCGCGAACGAGGAGCTCACCCTCTGGCAAAGCCAAGGCTCACCCTCAATTACGTAGTAACGAAGTCTCTGGTCTCGTTCGAAGGAAAGACTGTAAAATTCAGGAAGGAACATTAAGGGAGGAGAAGGGGGTGGCATCGGTTCGTTGATCACCCTTAGGTGCCGCGTTGAATTAAGGCCAGCAGTCACAGGGTGAGCCGTGTTTATTGACACAGGAAGCGATTGCTGCGCCTATGGCGAGTGTATGGGGTGGTTGGTTGCTGGTCTACGGAAGAGACACAACGTGGAGAAGAGGTCGAGACTCATGGGGGTGAGAATGGGGAATAACTGGTGGTCCCTCGGTTCGTTCACGTATTTGCACCGTAATCCCATGATAAATTGCTAGGGATAAGCTCTATTAATTTTGCGTTATAAAGTCGAGAGAGAGAGAGAATTATGTGCTGTATGGAGACGTTAAAAGTTCCTCGATGGGGTCCCGTGAGGATAGTATTGTTCACGGAGTAGCCTTTAAAATTTCATCTGTCCCTTCTATAGGTTTTAGTTAGATTTCATTGACTTTAAGAAGAGTTGTATGGAATTTTTTATTTTCAGTGATTAATGGGTACGATTCGTGAAATTTACATTCGTTTAATTGTGAAAGTTTGTTAATTTTCTGATACGAGAATTTTTGTTGCAATTTATTGAAAACCAATTGAATTGTTATAATTATGGTTAGACTTGGAGTCCTATTGTTCGATTAAAATTAGGTACAGATGATCAATTGGATAGACGGTTAACATTTTTGGAGATTGAAGAATGCATTTTTTAAGAAAGAATCATGACATTCACTTACCAAAAACAAAAATTCAACAAAATCCTAGATCGTTGCGAGTACTGAACATTATCATTTAAAGAATCTAAGATAAAAATCACATAAAAACCAGCTCACTCACGAACAATTAAAAATAAAAAAATTCCTCATCATCCACTTTTTCCTCAATATCGAATTAAAATATGTCACCAGATCAGAAAACATTGTTTCTTACTCTCAACTGACCCAATATTCACGAGGCGAACGTAAAATTAACGATTAATCGAAGTACAATCGAGGATCCATGACACGATCAATTCGCGGACGTGATGCTGCATCGGCGTGACACGATGCGTCGCACACGCGGCACGCTCGCTCACATTATGCATTATTCCCGGCCGGATTACAATGACAATGACCGCAATAACGATCGAGCCGGATCGGAAGGGACGACGCACGGGGCAGGCCGACAGCTCGGAAAATTGCTAACAAATAATGCAGCCACGGGGGGAGAAGAGACACCGATGCCAGGGTGTCCCCAATGCTCGAAATCGAGCCGGTGTGTTCATCCTTTCGCGCATAATCGCCTGTGGGACACCCTTTTCTCCGACATCTATGTATGTATATACTTAGGTACGTACTGCTTGCTTCAAATATTTTCTTTTCTTTTGTAAAATCTTCCGTTTTATTTAACTTGGGAACTGTTCGTTGGAATAGCACTTGGAAATTGCTAAATGGTGAAAGAGGGCGGGATCTATGTATTTGTAGAAAAATTATGTTTGCTAATAAAAAGGTGCAATTTTCAAGACACACACTTTTCACAACTCTACATTTACCTACGTTCAACCTCAATTTCACTCTCCTTTAGAAACCTAGGCTCTCTCTAAAGTCCATCAATTAATACCAGACCGTTCTAGATCTTCATAGAACAGAGAATGAAACGGAGAACGCGTCTGCTTGGACGTTAACAGCCGCGGTTTGGTGCGCGCGAGCGCAACCGGACGTTCCCCCCGTGTACAAATTACCAGCTCGCGGGCGGTCGCGCGTGCACATTGTCCTGTCAGCGTGCGAAACGGCCGCGATATCGACAGTTACGCATTGCTCGGCTCGCGTCCCGTTCCATCCGGTCATTTGCATACGTGATTACACGTCGCGGTGCCGGCCGAATTGCGACGCCTGCACTTGTATATCTTTATGTACCTGTCCGGTTCAAAGGGCTACGCGTCAGCTGGACTCGTTTCTTTCGCGCTGCTTTAAACTCCTCGCCGGCATCTAACGGGTGGTCTTTCTTACAAATGTGCTCGTTCGGTGAACAATTCGATTTTAAAACGGGAAATTCATCACCGACGGCAGCAAGGGAATTGTGAAAGCAGAGAAAGATAGTTTTGCGTGTGAAATTTCGTGTGATTTTGAAGCTTGATATTTTTTAAGCTCGGACAGTTTGTAGATGAAGAGGATAGAGTGGGGATGGATTGGATCTATGAAGGGTGAAAAATAGGTCTGTATCGTGTCTGATGTTTCTGAATCAGATAGTTTGGGGGCAAATAGGATTTGTAGCGTTTCTTCGAGGCGTTTCTAATGCAGTGAAAAATTTGAAAAAGTAATCATCCCTCTGCAAAAATTTGAAAAGATAATACATCCCCCTTTGAAATTGCCTTTTACTTCCTGCAATCAGACAGAGCTTCGATTCCATTCACATCTAACCCTTCGCAACTTTGCACAAACATTCTTACAAACTATACGATAAATAAATCCTCCACCATGTCAGTATCAAATTCTCGAAACCATCTTAACCACTTGACAGAAACGAAGAAACTCACGTTTCCATCGTACGCGTACAATCATTCGATCGTGACAAGAGAACAATGGTGTCAACCACCCTCTTCTGATCCAGTGATACTTTAATGGAGCCTGCCAAGGGGTTGTTACCTAGTTACAGGTTCTTACCGGCCTCGTGATCCGCTCGATGTCGATATCCGATTACGCAATAAAGATCCGCGTGGGAGGCGGACCGTTTATCCCGCCACGAATTGTAATTTGTAATATACCAGCGATATCACGGATGAAAAATCACGGTGAATAAACGCGTCGACGATTCGACCTGTCGAACATCGTGCGCTTCGACGAGCCACGAAGATGTATACCGGGTGAGACAGCCGACGTTCGACTGGCTGATTGATGAGACCGCTTAGGCAACCGTGGATTTGCGTAATTTTCAATTTGCCGGACGGAGAGGTTCTCTCCGTTCGATGCTCGACCTTCTCGACAAGTCGGGGGAAGCTTCTGATGTCGAAGATTCTCTTGTTTCTTCTCTAATTGTTTTCTGGGAGGCTACGTAACGCTGTAAACTATTCAAATATAAATGACACATCGTTGAATGTTAACACTTCCTAAGATATCGTTCACAACGAATATTTCATTCTTGTACACTATTCCGAAACAATTTAACGAAGTGTTAAAGAAGAATAGTTGTACCATCGAAAATTATTTCCACAACTAAATTTTAATCAAACTCAACGAATGCATTTTTAATTTTACAAACACTATGTTCTCTACCAATTTATCCAGAATTCTTTTTTAACCCTCTATGGGCCCGTGTAACTTTCAAGTCACATACTAATATATCGATATTTTATTAAATAATTGAACTTTCTTCCACAAAATGGTACAAACGTCTTGTTGTACAATGTCTCCTTATTAACTTTCTTGATAACCGTTGTTACTTCAAAACTACAATATGTATTCGTTATGATAAAATTGTCGGAACTGCTGAATTCACTGTTATTCTGCATTTATAGGTCGATATTTGCTAATTTTACGTTACATAAATTCTTTTACAGTCAAGAATAGAGGGTTAACAATCTTGCACATCTACTCAACTGAAATTCGTTCGATTGGTGATGTATTAATGTAGAATTGAAACTTCCTATGATACCTGCTTTGAATATACATAAATTTCATTAATAAAGAAGAAACCAATTAAAATTTTCGCCAGCGGAAGATGTTCTTCCTTCCAGGGTATTCGAATTGATTCTTGGAGAAGCAAGTTTAAAACATGGCCGGCGAGAATCTTCCGGTAAAAACGTAACTGTTCGACGGACTACAGAAGATGGTCCACCCTTGTGAAGCTACTGGCGCGTGCACGCGGCCAAATAACGCACAACTGTCGATACTGCAACCGGATCCAGCGTGTACACATAGGAAAGAATGTTGCGCGTGCGTCCACGTACGGCCAATTTGTTCGACCTCTCGATTCCTTTACTTCCCCTCTCCTCTCCCCAATGAGAAGCATGTCACTTTTGTGGAAATAGTCACGGTAATGCGATTACCGTGAATGGAATCTATTCGACTCGCGAGCAGCAGGCTATAATCTTGTGGAAAAGTGTTTCGACGTTTACTCGATATCAATCAGTTTCAATCAGTTTCGTTAATCCTTTAGGTACGACGCGCTGCTACAGTGGCTACCCTCTTATTTTGGGACGAAGGTATTATAATTTAACCAATTGTTACCTTATGCTAATGTAGATTCAGTAAATTAGATTTTCATATACTCGCTCTATTCCTTTCCCCCTACTGATCCTAATGACCCTAGTGATAGTTATGTAATATTTCTTTAATGGTGTTTCCAATTTGCGAATTATTCTCGGTTGAGATTCTCCGAACTCGTCGAAATTTCCACAGCCTCCTTAAAACGGGGAAATAAATAGAAGTATCAATGTTGGTGCTTTCAATTTGCGAATAATTCTCGCTCAAATTTCTCACGATATGCCACATATGGAAATAAATAAAAGTACCAACATTGGTGTGCCTAATTTGCGATTAATTCTCACAATATGCCACACGTGGAAAGAAACACAGATATCAACATTGGTGTAACCAGTTTGCAAATAAATCTCGCTGAAAATTCTCCAAAAAATGCTCTCAAACTTCTGCAACAACAGTGTACTCATTTTCAAATGATCATTATCAACTCCAATTCACACCCAATGTTTCCCTCAAAGTGCCTCTACTCTCGCGAAAAAAAAAACTCCCTCGGAGAAAAACCCACAAACAAGTGTAACCAATCATTCCCCGAACACAGAACATCCTTATCACCGTGAAGTATCAACTATCATCCAATCGAAAGCAAATCCCTAGCGTGATCCACGGGACCACCAAACGCAACGATCATCCGAAAGATCCCAGAGACTACCCCTGAAATCTGTACCTCTTAAAGCAACCCCAGTCCCAGAACAGAAATGGGGTTGTCCCATGTTGCGATCGTTGCGGATCCAACCATAAATCAGCGTCCAGGAGAGAGCTGTTACGTTTCCACGAGGACAGACAGAGGCGACGCTTTATTATGCCGGACACAATGTCTCGCGTCGCCCTGGCCACGTGACCGGCGACTTCCGGCCGTAGTTTGGGTTCCGCTCGATGACGTCTCTCCCTCCACTCCACTATTCTCCTTCCCATCCCACCATGTGTCGCCTTTTTCCACGGACGCAACCAGTGACGAAGATCGCGTGTCAGGTCCACGCGTGATCTTTTCTCCTCTGTTCTCGTCTCACAGTGACGATTGTCACAACATATCAAAGGAGGGTGAAAGTTTTTGAAAAGAGAGAGAGAGATGAGGATAATTGTGAATGGAATGGTGAGATTGTTGGATTTTTTGGGAAAGGTGAAATGGGAATGAGTGGCCGAGGGGTGAGGAAGTGGTATTGGGAGTACTTGGGAGAAGTGGAGGAGGGGTGGAGATTGATTCATTCGATTATTAAGGGAGATTTATTGAAAGGGGTTGGCTTGAGGGTTCCTCGTAGTTGGTAGTAATTTGTGGAAGCTTTTTGGTGACGTGTATTGGTGTTCAGATTTGTTTCACTTTGTTCAACGATGCAGCGGAGTCTTTATGTAAGTTCCGTTTAGAAAATAATATTTTTAGAATGTTACGGAACGGGCCGTAACGATCGAGATCGCCTTCGTCCCGGGTTCTCAAAAGAGTAGAATCCAGAAATGTGGTTGATGTTCTTTTGTTAAATGTTTAGGTTGAGCGGGTGTCATTCCAACTGTACTGATTACGAGTATCTGACGGATTTGTGTGGGTATAAGGTTTTATACAAGTTTTGGTAGCTAGCTTCCGACCAATCAACGCTCAGGAAAAGGGCCTAGATTCGAGTTTCGCTTCTTGGGTTTTTTACAACTTCACACCTTCCTACCTGCGGTGGTTGCTTGGCGTTTTCGCCTTTTGATTTGCCATGAATAGTTATAAC
>NW_017100254.1:933895-936275 GCF_001263275.1 Habropoda laboriosa
ATGGTGTTCTTATGTTAATACCACGACGATTCTGCCTTGATCCACCATTCGACCAGGGCCACCAACAGCGTGGCGAATCCTCGAGTTTATCGCGGGGGTGTGTAGCCACTGTAACCACTAAAACCATCGTCCAGAGACGGGGAAGGTGGCTATCAAGGGTGGTTGCGACGACGACGCCGCAGAAATTCACCGTTACGCCTGTGGGAACGGGAAGATCGATAGAATGGGGACGGCACGGGTTGTCTAAACAGATCGTAGTTGAATAAATACATCCACCAGGGGTAGATTTGTGGCTCAGTCGAGGTACTTTCGATTTTCTGTAAGTTGTATCTTATGTATATATTCTGTTGATTTTCATTCGTGTTACAATTTTGTGAATTCTGTATTTACTTTATTACACTTTCTTTACATATCTCAAGTGATTAGTTCAGCGTTGCAAAATCATGAGATTTTTCGTGTCAATTTAAAGTTCATAGAATTCTTGTTAAGTTACTGTTGACTTCATATCATATTGTACGATCTAATAATTTGTGATACAGATTTGTGCTTCACGATCAGCGTGTTCAATATTCTGCGAGTTTTGTATTCCTGAAGAATTTTTGTGGCAGTATAATTTGATCATTTGTACAGTTGAATAGGAATTGTGATGTGGTTTTTATGTACAGTGACTCGCACTAATATTCGGATACTCTTTAGAGCAGTATAACTCTTTTAAAATTAGACCTAACGGCTTGAGTATTTTTGAGAAGTTATAAGGCTTAGATGACGTGTGCAAAAAATTTGGAAAAAATTGCAATTTGTGGAAATCGCGCAGAGAGTTGTAAAGATCATATTTAACAACTTTTTTATCTGAGCTCGTAATGAAAATTTAAAAAATACCTTTTGTAGATCTATATCAATTATACACATGCTGCAAATTTCATCGAAATCGGTTAATGTTGCTATGAGCTACAAACAGATAAAGAACTGTAATAAATCTGAAGATTCTTACACCTTTCGATGCCTGTCGCTTGTTCTCTATCAACCAATTTCGATGAAACTTTCAGCATGTGTATAATTGACACAAATCTACAAAACGTACTTTTCGAATTTTCATTATGGGCTCAGATAAAAAAGTGGTTATGGTTTTCAAAATTTTTTGTACACGTCATCTAGTATACTAATCCTTCTGACTTCTAAAAATACACTCAAGTCGTTGGGTCCAATTTAAGAAAAGTTACACTGTTCTAAAGTGTCCGAATATTAGTGGGAGTGACTGTATGTAAATATAGAATTGTCATATCCCGAGCAGTGTCTGTAGCATGAGTGTGACTGGTTATTACAAGCCAACGGGTTAAAAGGATTATTAATCGCGCGTTCAAGTTCGAATCAATCAAGCGAGAGACGCGACTGGTGGATAAGAGTCATGATCGACTTGTGGACCACCCTCGACGAAGAACGGTTCGATCACTATAGCGAGAGACCGGTAGTTTCCGCGATTGTGAGAAACCATCGGCTAAAGAAGCTGTAGCAGAGATGGCGAGGGCTCTCCTTGACCTGTTCGATGGGAGCCTCTGTGTACCCCGCGGTGGTTGACTCCAACACGGTGGTCCAGGTCAACAAATCATAATCGTGGCCGCGACCGGGTAACGAGAGGAAAGCCTGAATGCCTGCTTGCGAGAGGCTATTGCATACAGGGTGACTTTCGTTCCAAAAGAAGTTTCATTTTTCGGGGGATAGAATGGTGAAGAATTTTTAGGGAAAATTGACACAGCTTAGATTCAGCTGACAATGAGTGGAGTTGTGTAATGTTGAAGAGGAATGTGGATGAAAAAATTGTTGAGAAATTGTGAACACCTTTCTTGAATCATCTTATAGCAGAACATATTTTCTAATCGAGTGAGAAGTACTCAACTAATGTATTACATTAACTATATCAAAGTTGAAAGTACTCAAATTGCAATCCTACATAATGTTGAAAGAAAACATTGAATCTAACTACACTAGCAATAAGATTAAAACTGAAAAAACTGCCACTCTGTAAGTATACCTAAGACAAAATTGATTATTAAAATTTGGACACACTTTTATAATTCAAGTGAATCATATTGTAGCTACTTGATATGTAGAAGCACAATTGTCACATATTAATTTCAGTTAATTTATGTTCCGAAATAAAAACATTCATTTCAAGCCCCGACTTGTTAACTTATCCCATCAACCAGACGCAATTCCATGTTCAATGGTAGCTAGAAGTCCCAAAGCAGAAGGAATTGAATATCTATGTGGTCCAGGGCAAGCGTAGGGCCCCGTTCCACGGACGACTAGGATCATAGTATTTAATTCCTGCTTCATAAATCGAGGGCATTCGTGCGGGCCCCACGTCCGCGAGTCGAGGCCC
>NW_017100254.1:936308-939088 GCF_001263275.1 Habropoda laboriosa
CGTGGGCCCCAGACGCTCCGTGCGCCACGTTACGACCTACCTGCTTCTCTTGTTCTTGCTCTTGTTCTCGCTCATGACCCTTCGTTCCATCCTCCCCTCGTTCCTGCTTCTTCCTCCTCCCTTTCCGCGTGTACACTGGGTGACTGTTTCTTTTCCACTCATGGTCAGAAGGTCTCTTTAGATTTTGGATCCTTTCTGTGCAGATTTTCCTGAGAACAGAAGAGGATTTTTATGAAGAAACGAAAAGAACGAATTTGGGGATGTTTAAGAAAAGGTGTATGATGTTTGTTTCTCTTCTCTGAGTAACTGTTGAGATAATCTCTGATGGTGGAAGTATTTTTTGGTGGATTCCATATGAGTCTGTTGAGAATGTAATGATTAAGGGCGGTTTAAACGAGGTGGAGCGATGTCTGACGCTGATCGCGAGGAGCAAGATGGTAAATGAGGGTTTGGTGGTAGGTTAGGTTAGGTTAAGTTGAGGTTGATGATGATTGTTAGGGTTCTGAGGAGATAGTTGTGGTAGGGACACCTGGGAGGCGTCAGTTTTCGGATCATTTGGAGGAAACTGGACTGGGGAGGTTGTTTGATTGGTACAATTTTGGTCGTCTCTGTTCACCAGATGCTTTACGTGGCAGTAATAATAAACGTAGGTCAGGTTAGGTACGTTAGGATAAGTAGCCACTTGTAAACGTGAGGAAATT
Organism: Habropoda laboriosa; assembly: GCF_001263275.1. Classification (NCBI taxonomy): domain Eukaryota; kingdom Metazoa; phylum Arthropoda; class Insecta; order Hymenoptera; family Apidae; genus Habropoda; species Habropoda laboriosa. The sequence goes on from NW_017100254.1 coordinate 937,010, forward strand.
CAAATCTCGGAAGCCTCAAAGTACCCCATAACAAAATTAAATAAAAATCATAAAATACATACTCCCACGACTCAATATCCATCCAGTCCAATTACTTCACCAATCAACCACACTGAACCTCTATAACGAACCCCCCAATTCTCTCCCTTTAAATCGTCAATCTTCATCCCCAAAAACAATGCCCGGAATCAATTAACCAAATCTCCAAGAGAGAACCTCAAAACGAACACATGCCCAGACGAATAAATCCTCTGTGAGCATCCACAGAAACAGCGAAGAACTTCGAACGTTCGGGGCCTCATTACCCATGCACGCTCCTAAAAACCAATTCTATCCACGGGTCGGTGTGTATAGCGCGACGGCTAACGAGACGTCTATATTATTATGCCCTGGGAAGAGAGCGGCGCGACGTGGGCCCCGAAACGAACCAGGCTTGCGTCGGATATTAGCCGCGGGGCCCCCCTCTCAGGCCCAAACGGATAGAGACGAGGCGAGCCATTCGGAGCCGGGGACCACCGTGAAAGAAGGGAGTACTCCTGGCCCAGCCAGCTCCTCCTCCTCCTCCTCCTCCTTCACCCAGACTCCACTCCACTCTCCTCCTGGTCCCCGTTGCGATCGTTCTCTCTCTCTCTCTCTCTCCCTCTTTCACCACGATCTCTCTAAGAGGTCTTTTTTCACCGCTGTTTCCCCTCTCGACTCGCCGCCGTCTCTATATATGCTTCTCGCTTCTCTTCTGTAGGACGAAAGCGAGTTTCCTCGAGGTTTACAGCCTGCCCCTGCCAATAACCGCGAACACGTAATTTTCTACAGCGCCTACCATACGCATTACCCGTCGATTTTTTGCCAGCTACGGTTAACCAGGTGGAATTTATCGCGGGGAAATGTCAGTTCGGACGAGGCGAGCCGCAACGATCGGGCTAGGGATCGCTGTCCATGAGAACATGGCCGATAGCCTGTTCTCCCTGTGATGATTAGAGGAAGACCGTTTTGGAGGAAATTTTTAATTGTTAATTGTTCATCCGTTTCGCAAGGGTGACAGTGGTATCTGGATTGTTTAAGCTCGAGGATTGGAAGGAACTGAATTGTGGAGTGATGTGTAGAGTGTTAAAGGAAATAAGGGTTGTTGTTGCTGTGTGAGGAAATAAATTGCGAAGATAGAATGACATTTTTATACAGGAAGCTGTATTTTCGAGTAAAACTTCGTTGAAAATTTGTGGAGTAGATATACGTTTACGTTTCCTCTGGAAAAGTGCTTTTTCATTGATGTAAAATAGGTACGTCAGTCTTTAGCTGCACTCGATAAACTTCTATTTTAATTTACTCGAAAACGAAGCTTCGTATAAAAAAATCATACTCCACACTTTCGACCGATTTTCTCACATAGAATCATAAACATTCACCTTTGAAAAATATAGTCTCAATTTTTCGCTCGAGAATGTCATGCAAAATAATTAGTAAAGCGCTGACGTATTAATACGTCATTGATTACAAATTAATTAAGAACGGTAAAGGGGAAGTAGTATAGATAGGACGCTCTAGAATGTTCCGTAGGACAGTCAAGGCGGTTTCTCTGTTGCAAGCCGCGAATCTGATCTACCAAGTCGAAGATCGGGATTCTGCCAGAGAGAAACTGGTTTGATAGAGCGAGCCAGACCACGATTGCACCTGCTTGGCAGGTGCGCCACCGATTCGGCCCGCATGCGACGATTATTAACCGTCTAATCGCTAATCGCCCTTCTAATCGCTCAGTCTCATTAGTCTAGGTCATTGGAACCTTCCTTGGAACGAAGGAGGTCTCACGGAAACCTTCATCCTACCTGCATTTCCTTATGTAGGTCAGGTGACAGTAGAACTAGAGATTTTCCCAGAAATTAGATGATCAAAACTATTTAAAAACACCGTCTACCCAGGTCAAATTAGAAATCTCATCAACTACAAATTCTCTTCAATTCGAATGCAGTATCAATAAGGAAAACGGGGGAATGTGTAGATAGTTCACGAAAGTGCAACATTGACGCATTGATTGTGAGGAAAAATTATTTTTAGTGTATTTCTGTCTTTTCTTTATTTTACCTTCTT
>NW_017100254.1:939102-956272 GCF_001263275.1 Habropoda laboriosa
TATTTTATTAAAATAATTTAAGTAACATAAAATAAATTATCACAAAAAAGAAACATTTCTGTGTTTTTTAATTCTTACACGAATGACAAAAATTCAGCGGTGGTTCGATCCCAGGAAACGTTCACGAACACTAGGTCCGGGTGAGATGAGGCCCATGGCAAAAACTATGGCGGAGGTTTATGTCCCCTGTGGAGGGACGTGTCGGCGTGGCGCACAGCGGGCTCCTTCAGCCCTGGTAATTAAAAGACGCAATTGTCACGTCGCGGAATTAATGTCGGGGCCCGCGGTGTCCGCGACGTATTTATTAGCCAGGGCCGTGGATCGATGTGGCTCAGGTGGCGCCACTGGGCCCTGTTCCAATGCCGGGGGAACGATACGAAACGAAATTCCGTGGGGTCCCAAGTCTCTCCTCGCGACAATGGTTCCCCCCCACCCTCGAGCCATGAGAAGCGACTGTGTCTTATGTTTTAATTGTTCTCCGCCGCCGCCGCGTAAATCCTAATTAAGACTGAATTATTTAGGCGCATACGAGCGTAAGAAAGCGGAGTCTGTGCCGCGCTTCGATCGCGAGAATTCCTGCCTCTTTCAAGGACGATCCATTCGATCGGGGCCTCATGGTCCCTTATCCCTCTCCACCCATCTCTTCCCCCTCAGTGTCTCCACGAAGCTGTTGCTTCGTGTTCGACTTCCTTTTTGCCGTGGGCCTGACACACGTGGCTTTGTCGCGCGGAACCGACCACGCTGGGAGTCGACGATTTTCTTCGAATCGAGGGGAAAAAATTGGGGAGAGTTATGGTTCTAGAAGGGGGAGAGACGGTTTTGGGACGATTGAGACGAGTGGGTTTATATGCTTTGAGACTGTTGATGTTAACCTTCTTTTGGGGTGGGTGGTATTTATTCGATGGATATGTGAAGGCGATTGGGTAGGCAGAGTGACATGTCGATGTAATTAACGCGAATTCGATGTGGTCTTCGCGAGATTGAATTTGATCAACTTTTTTCCTTTTTTTAAAGCGTTACTTTGAATTTCATTGAGATATAATAGTCCTAATAATTACTAGGTGGATATGATCGATATACACATTTGCCTGAATGTGAGAATTTACTAACATTTTTAAATTTAACGATTTTTCATAAAAAATATAAAAAATGGAGTTATAATTCTGAGCACAGTAAAAGTGGTGCAATTGGACATACTCTGTAATCAAAATTTTCACTTCCTTAAAATACTGTGTAGCGTAAATGAGTTTACATATTCAGGTATAGTCGATGGAAGCAGTATACATATTTGAATACAGAATTGTGACATACAATTCAACTCCAAATTTCCAAAAAAAATATCCAATGTCTAAAATCGTCAATTTCCCAATTCTCCACAGAAATTCAAGTACAAACTACCATTTATGCTTCAATAATTATCTAATTGTACTACATATTGCTTCGTAACCTCGTTTTCTCCATTTTCCGTGAGAAATGAGCGACAGAAACCTTTATCCCCCGAGTTTCGATGACAAAACAACCCTCATGACACATGGAACATCTTCCACGAGGTGATGCATCATGTCACAATGAGAGAAAAGCAGAAACGAGCTGTCGAAAGTGCGGCAAGGGGGTGAAATTTCACGCTGCCACGAGAATTTCGCCGCGAGACGCACGATTCAGCGGGCGGAAATCAAGAAGGGCGGTTTAGGAAGAGAAACGGCCACTAAAAGTTCCCGAGGAAATTACCTGAAGCCGCCTAGTACTAATTTGTCAAATGGACTTCTCGTTTTTCGGTTTCGTCTATGGGTCTTTCGTCTTTTTCCTCCTCCTTGCTCCTCCATTTTAAATTGCGTCTCGCGTGCATGCGCTTCTTGCGCTCGCGGAAATTCTAGAAATAGTTGAACCACGGGAAACTAGGTTGAGCCATAGAAATTTCGCGGTTCTGGAAATATCTGTGTTTTTATAGCAATTCACAAATAACTCCTTCGATAATTTCTGATTCAGTAATTACAATATCATTTACCCGGAATTCCTAATACTAATACAGTATCTAGACAATATTCTCAAAATTCCTAATTCGCCGTCTCCAAATTTTCCACAACTCGCATTGCCTTAAGGACTGCTAATTATTCAAACTTTCCAAATCGTCAAATTTAACAATTCCTCAACATTCCTAATTTCCCACAAAAAATGAAACTTCCTAATGTTCCCCAATTTCATTCTTCCCAAAAAAAAATCGACATCGTCCACCCCAATATTCCCCCCAAAAAAATCGTCTAAAAAACCGTAAGGAAACACTCATTTGAAAAACACCCAATCACCGTTCATCCAATTAACCATTCACCATGATGCACGATAGAGGAGCAGACGAACCGAAGAGGAGGAAGTCGAGGTGGTCCTTCGCGGAGGCGCCTCCGACAAGGACGCCGTTTAAACGAACCCTGGGCCTCGGAATCGAGAGGATGACTCTGCATTATCGCTGATTCCGTAGCCAGCCACGGGATTTCCATGTCCGGACTGGGAAGCCACCGCAGCCATCAGCATCGCCCAGACCCCACGGCTCGACTTAGCATAGATTAAAGTCGCGCACACGCCGGCAATCTGCGCCGGATGTTTGCGAGCTCCACGAGAAATAGAGCTCGTCCAATGTGGAGGTGGAGGTTCGAGGGTGATGGTTTAGATAAAAATCGGGACGATAGCTTCTCCACCTTTACGAGGTAAGCGGCTGCGCCAAACGGAACTGGCAACGAAATCGAAAATTCTGCTGAGAATGTGGTTTCTCCGCTGTTGGTCCGTCAGGTGAGCATATTTTGGGGAAATCCTGGTGAAAATTGGCAAACGAACGAATTTCTGGGTGAACTGTGTTCAGGGGCAGAATCTGCAGATTTTTGTTTTTTTAATATTCAATTGGAAAATTGAAGAAGGACTTTTCGTTTACGATGGATCTTGGCGAATCAGATTTTTAGAAAAATTTTCATATTTGTAGGCGTTTGAGAATGTACTTTGCTGATTAAGGAGTGTTACTCCCTAATAAGGAGAAATTTTAGAGTAAACTTCATCTGTTAATATCTCGAATGAAAAGGAACATTGATATCTTCGATTTGAAGATATTTTTCAGTTGACTATTATTGGAATTTCATTCGATGTAGTACAAAATGTTTAATGTGAACCGAAGAGATAAATCACCCTGCAGATTTGGCGAAATGTGAGGACTGGGCAGGTGGTAAGTTTATTAAGGTGGAATTGAAGACGGTGTTTGAAAATTCACAGCCAATTCCGAGTCCCCTCTTACATTGTTCGCGGGTGGAGCGGTGTTGGCGACGATGTTGCCGTTGAATTTTGGCACTCGGCCAGTATCCTCCAGAGGATTTACGTCTGTTTAATTTTATGGTATTTCACGGTCCACCCGGGGATGAAACTGAACCAGTGTCTCTCAAAGTTCTGCTAAATCTAATTCCAAAACTGACGAATCTCATCCTGTCCAAATGAAATTTGCAGCACTCAAATTTTGCTTCGAAATATTTAGCCCACAGTATATATAATACATAATAGGAAATGAAATACAATAATAAGAAGTAAAGCAACATGTAAATACAATTACAATTTTTCACACTCCACCTTCTCTGCAACACAACGTGGTCCGCTTAAATGTGACCGAATTATTTTCGTTATTACTGGAGCGACAAAAATTCTTTTTGTCACTTTTTGTCAATCTTACATTTTTTCATATCATTTTTTAAAATAAATATTCCAAGTCACGTTCAATCGTTTCGTCCCAATGAAAAATTTTGACGAAATTTTGGTGTGTGGTTGATCATAAAAAAAAATATTCCACGCGTCTTTTTAATCGCAAATCGTCCACATTAAAGGGGTGAGAAACACCCTCAAAGTTGAGGGCAAGCAAATATATTTAGTCCAATATCTCGAAACCTATAAGCTTCTAAGGGATTATTTAGTAAGCTACTACACTTTGACTTGGACAATAAAATTGTATTGGCAAATTAATTTGAATTTACCTGCTAAATAAACAGCTTGACGAACTGTGTGGGAACGAACATATTGGCGAAAAATTTACGATATAATCGTACATGTGAAGTACCAACTTAAAGGCACTAAAAACTTGCACCGAGCTGGGCCAGCAAAATACACCGTGTCACAATAATCCGTCGGCAATTAACCTCGGGGACCGAAGTCGGTGGCAGCGCGAGCTCGCGCGTAATACGCGCGCATTAATCAAGGCTGGCTGGTCGTTTTCCATAAATTTTCAGCGGCAATAACCGCGCGCCGCGGCGGCCAGGTGTTACGCCAACGCGGTGCTCTCAGGCCACTAGCTTCCACGGAGACATCCTGGCTAATTACGGCATCGCTCACCCGGACCGCCTCCGTTCTGCCCTTTTTGCCTTCCGACAAGCCTTATCGCGTCGCCGGGATCCGAGTGTCCTTTCCTGGTATGCGCTACCAGCCGCAGAATTACTTTATTCGGAGGATCATACCTCGAATCAGTGAGAAAATGGACACGAATATATGTAGGTTCCTGAGTACACTCTTGCGAGATGAAATTGTGAATCTTGGATTTTTTTTTAGAAGGGATCTTTGAAAGAATTGTTTCTTTATCTGCAGAGTGTTGCATAGTGTTTATATTTCATCCCTTTTTTCCTGTTGAATCTAAGAGAAGTAGGTATTATATAGCGTTCCATTTAAGAAAATAATTTGAGGTTAGAAATCTCCCCCACCACTTGACCAGCAAAAAAAAACCATTGAATCTAAGAGAAGTAGGTACTATATAGCGTTCCATTTAGGAAAATAATTTGGGGCTAGAAATCTCCCCCACCACTTGACCAGCAAAAAAAAACCATACCACATTATGTCCTTCGTTATAGCAAACAATTTTTGTAAGAACATTTTTTAGATATCTCAAGTTCCTTTCGAGATATCCCACTGTACATCTAGTTGAAAAAGACACCCAGTATATTAAGGGTGGTGACAAGTGGTCGAACTTTTCTTCTCCTTCTTGGTGAGCCTGTGAGGGATTTCTTAAGAAACTGTATGAAATAAGAATTACCTTACTACTTTAAAAGAGGAAAACTGTCGATAAATTTTCTACATTCGTTAAGATAAACTTCTGTAGGATAATTCTCACGATAAACATAGTACAGAGCATCAAGCGATCGCTTTCAAAAAAATCCACCCTCTTCGTCTCTTTTGCACCTCCCTCTATTTGTTTCGCGCTAATAAATTCTTGTCTCCCTGAAAAAGCTACCCCTATCGTTTCCATCGAACAACCTCTAATACCCGCTGCACCCCGTTAGATCTCACGTATACTATCGTAAAAATGGCTACACACACACACTCTCTCTCTCTCTCTCTCTCTCTTTGGCGCATACATAAAGTCGCAGAATCAAGGAACCACCCTTCTGGGACAAGTAACGAAATTAAATTCAAATATAATCAAATAAAATTTAAATTTTAAATTCGTCTTGGCTCTAACTTGTATATATATACGTACGTCTATATGTGTGCGCGAGTGCCTGAGTGTGTACGTGAAGCAGGCGAAATTTAGTGGTCTCCTTCTTCTTTCTCTCCCCTACCCTCCTCCCTCCCCCTTTCTCTCTACCCCCTTCGTGAATTCGAGTCGAGATTTAACGGGTCAAACCCGAGGCCACAGGATTGAGGGTGGTTAACTCGAAACGAGAGAGGGTGGCTGATTGAGAACACTGTTTTGTTTGTTCGTCCAACACCGCGCGCGCGCGAGGAGGTGGGCACGAGTGGATTAGCCAACGAGTCGGTCTTCTTCTTCTTCTTCGTCTTCCTTTCTGTGAAGTTTTCTCTTTTTTTCCCCTTTTAAGGTGTGCGAAAATGTAGCGAATCGAGGAGATTCGATCTGTAATAGTATCGTTCTTAGTAAAAGTTTGGCGTTAAGAGCTGATTAAAGAAAGTGAGACTCTCAAACAAAAATTCAGGGATGGGGCTTCTTAACCTGTAATTCGAAACGCAGTCTGTCATTTAATGAAACCAATAAAAAAATCATCCCATTAAACTCCCAAAAACTCCCCGTTTAATCCACGAAAGAGGAAAGTCCTAACCCTTGCTTTTAAAAACAGAATTTTAAAGAAAATCTACCACTCGATGAAACCAATAAATACGTACCATCTACCAAAAAAGAGCCTCGAAAAGCCACCCTAAGAAAGTCCACTCTCTGATCCACGAAAGTGTAAAGTCCGATCTCATTAACATCCATGAGCAATCGGACCAGAAATCGTCTGCAATAGTGAGCGCAGGAGCATCTTCCGGGACGATTTTCCGCGCGTGTTCGGCTCTGCCTGTGACGAGTATTTCGCTGGCGGCTGTGGGTGGGTGTCATTCTGTGTCAACCACAGTGCCCTCTGACGATGACACCGTGGAACGCGAAAGGGGATGAAACTGGCTCCGCGTTCAACTCGCCCTGGCGACTGCCTGGCTTCCCTACTCCTCTCCACCTCTCTCCTGGCCACCCCTATATGTAAGTACAGGCTCGCACACTATCGTGAAGTCGGTGGAGTCGTCGCTTCACACCGACGAAAGGGAGGAGAGGAGAGGGTGGTTGGAGGCGACGTAAACGCGAACATAGGTAAAGCCTCCGGGGCGGCAGTCGTCGGCTTTAAGCGAGGGGGTTGGCTCTGCTCTTATTTGGAGACAAAGTGGATCGGATTAGAGATACAGATTTCAATTTGTCCGCCGCCTCTCCTGGTAGGGTAAGCCTCGACAGGGTGAATATGCTCGAATTCGTTGCCAGATTTGTTTTCCCTTTTCTTTTTTCTCCTTCGAAGTCTTCGACTTTTCGTGTTGGAATGTGTTTGAAGTTCTTGTTTCGAGAATTTTTTTTATTGATATTTAAGTCGGTAGCAACGTAGAATTGTAGTCAGTGTTAGACAGAATTGTATATAGAGGTATGTTACTTTAAATTATGCTGAGAAGATTCTCGATATTCTTTGCGTTCTTGAAGGATTTAGTGAGTTGTGTGGATTTCGTTTTACCAATGTGTTGTGAATGATAGCGTGAATGTCGTGTGTTTGTTTTGAATATACGTGGACATTCTGGGAGTCGGTATGATCTATGACTGATGCTCGAAAAGGCTTGAGCGGGCAGTGAGTTAGTACGAATGGGAGAGCAAACAGTAGTGCAGCGTGGTTGATGAAAACAATAAGAGAGTGAGAACAAGTGAGCATTATTGAGTGTTAAAAATCTTCGACCAGGGGTTATTTACCCACAAGTTGATAGTATTTTTGAAAGTTTGAAATAGCCTTTGTAATTGTAGTTGGGAATCGGAGTGCTTTTTGGTGATTCAAGTGAATATTGGAATGTTTGATGATGTGTTGACTTATGTGAGTCTTCCGCGGTTTCGTGGTAATTTTTTGGGAACATATGAACGATACAAAAGATTCCATACTTCATTGTAACTAATATTAATAATTATAATTGAAGACTGAATATATAAAAATTGCAAGAAAACAATGTTTATTGTTTATTAAATTATTGTAGCAATATCCTCTGTTTCTCATATAAATTTAATAGTTGCAAGAATAATAACAATATTAAATATTAGTATTGTAGGAAGATATTTAATAATATTATCTCATGGATTGTTCATCTGGATTATTCTACCTAATTAATATTATCTATAAACAAACTAACAGACGAATTATAATCATAAATAAAGGAATAATAATTTTAATACCCTCAATATCCTTACTTGTTTCACTTTTCACGACGTTTCACTTTTTTTTTAAATACTTGGTACATTTGTTCATTTATTGTTGTATTGTGTTGTATTAATTTAAACGTTTGTGAGTAATATCTGAATATTTTTAACGACGAAATAAATACTTGCAAATATCACCCTATTTCTTAACAAATATTCCAATAATGTCGCTGAGCGAAGACTTTGCACTGGGAAAATAAGTACACTGGTGGACAAAAAAATTGCAACACCTTAAAAACGAAATCACATAAATCTGATTTTTAGATATATTGCTTGAGGCGTTGAAAGGGAAAATTGATTAAAATTGGGTTAAAACAGTTCCTATAGTTATCGAGATCTAATTAATAATGTGTTGAATAATGCTTAATATCATTGAATTAATTTGATCCTGGGGCAACTCATTCCAAGCTAACAGAATTGTTACGAAAAATTTCAATCTTCTGATTAATCCCTCGCAAAGAAAGCAAATTTCAAATTCGAATTCCGCAGAAGTTGGATGGTTAATAGTTACCCTACGCTTTGCTCTCTACCCAAATTTGAATCACTGTTTCCTCAGAGTAGCCCGAAAAACCCCAATTCTACCCCAATTTCTAGGAGTTGCAATTTTTTTGGCGAGCAGCATTAATTCTTTTAATATATTACGTGTTAACTGAGCACAGCAAGCATGCGAATGTTCGCAGAAAATGGTGATGCCAAGGTATGCGCTGAAAGTGTACGAGCCTCCCTTTACTTGCGTTCCTTCAGTTTACGAGCAATTTTGTAACACACTACTATTATTGATTCCAAGGTTAATTCATCGAATCAATCTACGATATTTTGGAAACTAAATAAACTGAACGATAGCGAACGATAGGAACGATAACGATAATCTATGTGTAAACAAAGAAAGCAAATGGCAAGTGTATCGATTCGAATGAATTTCAGTTCTATTTTGTTTTTGGTCGTCAAAGTGTCATTTATTAACGAAGTATATCAAAATTGATTTTTCACATGTATCATACTAATTTATATAACCTTACAACGTTTTCGTTTTATTATTTTACAGTCTTATTAATTATCAAAAAAACAGAGCCGCACAAAATACAGCCATTGGCACTTAGAGACGTTTTTATGTCCAATTTTCAATTCTTCATTAGCAAAATACTGTATTTTACTAAAACTTACTTCATTTCCCACCTATTTGATCAGAAATAAATTAAATCCAACAGTCCACTATTTTTTTACAATTCAAACTATCACGAATAAATTCCAACTTCTACATCTAATACGAACGAAAAACCAGGAAAAAAAATTGCCAACCCAAAAGTAGACGTCAATTAACTGAGAAAATTCCAGTTTCTCTCGAGCTGACAACGAGAAAGCGCGAGGCGAACGAGCGATGGTGGTGGAAAGTACGCGGAACAGGACGATCGTCGCTGTAAACAGAAATGCTTCTAGCTCGCGGAAGGTTTTTCTTATCATTCGACACGTGATCGTGTTCGTATACGACGAAACACTTGACCTGTCACGAATTAGGCGGCAGTCGTTGTGCACGCTTTGCTACGAAACCATCGACCCTGCTCCACGCTGTTCCTTCTCTGACTGTAGAATCTTCCTCGGTACGTTTTCACATCGATTTGTCGTTTAATACTGTAACTAAAATGATACCAACAATAATCATATGATTATTCAACATTTAACGTCTGTTTAAAATCATTTTTAACGTTGTAATTACGGTGAGTTCAAGTGATTCGTGTTACCGTTTGAAATACACTACTGCTTACGAGTCTCTTCTGTTAGTTTTGTGTAAATTGTTTGTTGCAGTAGCTTTCTGGTAATTTAATTCTAAAGTAAGCAACTTGTAATTGTACGCCTTATTTTGACATTAATTTATTTTTATACTAAATTTTTACACCGTTTGTTATTTCTCTTTTGTTACCTAATTATTACAATTTTTATAGTAAATGTTCTAGTAATTGTTAGTGCTCGTTGTTTTACAAATAGGAACATGTATGTGTAACGTTGTACCTATATTGTGTTAATAGTACGGTTAAATGTGAAGATATTATTACGAGAATTTATAATGCAAAGTGTAATAAGAGTGCGAACTGTGATTACTGCGAACTGTGTGTTCGTGTTATACTGAAGAAGGTCATTTCAGGGAAGCTAGGCCCTCGGAGCTGCGTCAACCTTCGAACGAAGTTGTTCAAGGTAAAAGAAATATACCATAATATTGTCACTTTATTGTCTGGCCTTAACTTGTTTGAGTAAACGAAAAGTTTAGAGGTTACTAAGAATTAAATAAGCAGGTATCAGTGGCGGTTCGTGAGAATTTATAGTGGTGGAGGTGCAGCAATTAAAGTAAAAAAATCAGTATAGATTGAAAAAATTATATCATTAACAAAGTTAAGGGTGATTATTTAGAAAGCGAGCGGCATCGCTGATTTTAAATATGTCGCAAAAATCAACATTTCGAACAAATTTTTGCTAAAACAGGAACTTGCATTTTATACTGATGGAGTTGCAGCCGTACAGCTCACGCGGACGAGCCGCCATATAAGTGATAGAAATAAATTCCCCCTAAATGTCCTCGAAAAAATTACTCACTATCCCATAATCGAATTATTGCAAGTCAATTCCAAGCATTCCATCGTTAACACATATAGTTACTTGCAAAAATATTTGAGCACTAACGAAACAACCATTAAACACTGCATAGGCAAAAATATTCATAAAATATTGAAAATATCCAGTTTTGCTAAGTGTCCTATGGTAATTAGACATAATTTTAATTAAATCCTAAAGTACAATAAACGACGTTTCACGATACAAATCAAACTCAACTCAATCCTTTTGTAATTAACCGAAATAAATCACTAGAAAGGCAAACTTATACAGTGTCGAAATATTTTTGGAAGTAACTGTAGATGATGCAAATAAATTGCACCCAAAGATCCACAAAAAAATTACAGCACCATATAAAGATTATCGTGACCCACTATCGAATCACGGCACATCAATTCCAAACTTTCCATCGCCAACACATACAACGACACCGTGCGAGAACCATCGAAAAAAGCAGATAAATAGAATCTCCACTCGCGCCCCCGAAAAAAGCGGACCGTATCAACCCTGAAACGACGCTCGAGATCGAGTCGCGCGACAAAAGGGGCCAGCATCACATCTCACAAAAAAAACCGACCAACTCTTGTATCTCCGTGAAACTGCCGAAAAGGAAAGAGGAGGGGGAGGAGGAGAAGAAAGAAGAGAAAAAGGGAAAATCTTGGGGAAGCAAGAGGACGCACGACTCGAAATACTTTCACCGGCGAACAAACGGTCCCCGTACCATGGAACAATGACCGAGACGAGTGGGATAGAAGAAGTACAGCAGGATGGAAGGAGAGGAGGGGAGTGGGTCGGAGGGGTGAGATCGCGTTCCGAGATCGCGTCGAAAGGGTTGAACTCGCGGCGTTCACAAAGGAAAACGTCGGCGTTCTTCTCGCGATCGTGGCCAAGGATCTCGCCCTGCACTTTCTCTCTCTCTCTCTCTTTCTTTTAACTGGTCGCACGTATAGATCGAGTGACGGTGGTGACGAGGAGGGGAGGGAATTACACACACCGTCGGCAGGTCGGAAGTCGGACCACGGTAGTCTGCGCCACTTCCTTTGAACTCTCTCTTTCTCTGTTTCTCTCTCTTTCCTTCTCTGTCCCTCTCTCCGTCGTCTTTTTTTTTCGGGAACGCAAAAGAGCTAATTAATTTCTCTCCCTTCTTCTCGCCCCCACCCACTGGCCAACCCTCCGTAGACGCGTCTCCGCCGTTTATTTTCGCTGGCAGCGAGTCTTCGCTGATAGGGATGGAGATTCAGGAAGGAAGGGAGAGGCAGGTGGAAGAAAACGATGCCGTTTTCGAGTGAAATTCTGAGACCGCTGTTCCCTCCGAACTTTCCTCTCTCGAGAAATAGAGGGAGAAGAAACGTATATGAGGGATGAATGTATGAATACGTTAACTGTTTTTGCAGTTGAGATTGGAGAGAGAAGTGTTGTGCAGTTAAATTCGATGAGGTGGAAGATTTTATTTAGACGTTTCATTTTTCACCGTACAGAGTTCTCAAGTTTGTGTTGGAAAATTGTTTCTGTAGAAAATTGGTCTGTTGGAGTGTAGGTTTTTGAATTTTTGATTGTGATCTACCCTGTAGATATATGAATTCTTTCTCAAAGTTCGATGTTTAGAGAACATTCTTTCACTGTAGAGGTACTTCTACAGCTTGTGTTCGAAAATTGTTTCTGTAGGAAACTGGACTGTAAGAGTGTATATACGATTTTCGGACATTTGTTTGTGAACCATGTTGTAGAAGTACGAGTTCTTCTAATTTCTTTATTGGGAGGACATTCTATGCAAGTGATAGTTTTTTGAATCATCCTGTAGACGTATTATTTCTCCACTGGTTTTCTACTTGCGAGGGGTAGAAAAGAAATTTCTATTTTTCTTTTGAATTCCAATTTACAATCACCAGGTAGAACTGTCACGCTATTACCAGAAATCTGACACCATTGAGCAATCATTTTTCGTAATTTCAAATTTGAAAATTGACGAAAAGAAGGTTCTTCAAAGGAATAAAAAGGTACATTCAGTGTTCAAAAAGTAACAACTTGACAACTGGACACTGGAGAATCACGAAAATTGTTAACCAACGAAAAATTCTTGAATTATTAATGTTATTGTATGATACATATTTAAAAAGGAGGAGACACATATACGTATACGGTGTTGCGGGGAAACGAAGCGAGTGTCGCTAAAATGGAAAAGCGACAACTCGTCTTTAATTAAGTCGCGAAAGCCGGGACTAATGAAGTCGCCCTATAATTACTAATTAATGTGGAAAAAATTGCGAGATAACGACAGTAGCGAGGACGAGTTTTTAGCGAGTTCGAAGCGGTTCGCGGGCCGCCGGCTGACACCGTCTCGATCGCATATTCAACGCGTCTTCGAACGCGCGCGCGCGCACGCGCACTCTACGTTCGCGGGTTCTTTTACTGTCGGTGCCTACTATGGCAATCTATCACCGTGTACCTTCGATCGTGGAATTTTCAACAGACTTACGTTTAATTTAATCTCATTTACATTTAATCTTCGATTGATTTCGTTTCATTTTCGACAAATAGATATATGTAGATAGGATAAGTATTGCTATCTACAACTCCTCAATTTCGCAAACAACAAATTCTTATGCGAAAAATTTCGTTCATTCGGTGAATTCTAATTACAAAGAAATATAGAATGTATAGGAAAATATATAATTAACTTCACGAATAATAAATTTGGAATGAAAAAAATTTCGGATCGAAAACATGCGTTAAAGACGTAGGTAGATTTAAAAGACACATCTTAGATCAAGATACACATGAACATTAAAAGATTCACTGAAAAGAATCAATAGGAGAAATATCCTATATTTTTAATCACAAATCCCATTCACAAACTTCCTACAACGTCCAACATCCAAAAGGAAAAATATATGTAGGTACTTACTTAAAGACAGGAAACCAATTGCAAAATTGATACCTTCAATAATGTTTAAAACCTGCATCTCTTCATCATTATCGCAAACTGAACCACAGAAATGGTTCTACCAAATACATGCAAATAGCCATGTACAATCTTCCATAATTTTAAAATGTGAAACATCTAATCACCATCATAAACCCGCTGTAAAGGCATGAAATGATCCTTCTGCATGTTCCAAGACCACGTTGACGAAGGCAAGCATCGCGAATGCAAGCAGGATCGTGGCTAATTCCACGGCTGAAAAGCAAAGCAGCAGCGTGCCCGCTAACGAGCTGGCTGACGACAAAGCCGAGGACGCTAAATAGCCAGAGCCACTTATTAGTTTCCCCGTATTGTGCGCACGGCACAGGGTGGCGAGTCAAACGCGCGCGCGCCTGTTCGCGTCTTTCAACCGCGAGAACGCGCGCAATAGCGGACCGCGCCTTGGCAATTATCGGCGCGAAACTCGAGCTGGATAATTGGGACGCCCGCTAATTAGAATATTGCGCGGCCACCTGCGCGCAACCCTTTGACGCGGAACGCCGTGAACGCCGCGACGAAACCGGCTTTTAATCGGGGTATCTCGACGCGGAAAATTCACACGACACCATGATCGAAAATCGATCGAAAACGACTTTCAGATCGCGATATCAGACGTTGCCGTGATTATTCGATTACTTCTAGACCTCAAATGTTTAGAATCTTTAAAATGAAAAAAACTGTCACTACGTATACTTAAATCGAAGATTTTTGCAATCTGAAACCAGGAACTTTTGTTACGTATTATACAACTTGTGGGTTTCATTTGTGATGAAGTTTAGTGTTCAGAGCAGATTTTTCGTAAGAAAATTCGTAAAATCGAGATTGGGCGATATTTGAGAGTTAAAGGAAGTAATTATTTGGAAACGATTGTTCTTTTATTTTGGCGATAAAACTACATACAGGAATAGAAATTGATAGTAGAATTTAATAAACGTATTTGTATAAATTAACTGGCCTTCGCTGTCTTAATTTATTAGTTAAGTTATCAAAGACTTCCTTGCTAAATCGTTACACAGTCGCAATTTACATAGTTATGCAATAGAGTCAGTACTAGCAGAGATATCTTAATTGCTGCCCTGTGTTCTACTATCAGCCAATCAAATCTACAGCTCCAGTGAAGGATCATCTCGAATAAGGGTACTATTGCAAATAAATAGACCGTGGGAAATATATGTAAAACGCATTCCACAAAACTTTCATCTATAAACACCTTAACTCATAAAACCTACCAAAATCCTCCTAAAAAATTCCAAAGACTATCCAAACTTAATCTGCCAAGTCACTTTCATGCAAAACTTCCAAAAATCAATCTCTCTCAACCATTCTCCCAACAATTACTCACAAGCTACACTAACCCTACACAAGCTTGTTGAACCTCCCTGAAAGAGTGGTCAAAATCCATTTAAAAAAAAAACCCAAAAACGAGCATGGACCAGCTCAAAATGGTACCTACTGCTTCGAAATCTCACGTTCTTTACAATGATCGGCGAAAAGCCGAGCTTCCCCCACATGGTGCGAGGGAGAGCCAGGGAGAACCAAGGAGAGACGAGGGAGAGACCGAGTGGACGCGCCTGCAGAGGGCTCCAGCTCTCGTCGTCGGGGCACGAAAAAATGCCAAAGGGGGCCGGGTAGAAGAGAGCCGGCGAACTACGGGGTGTGGGAGAGAGGGGCGGAGGGAGGGATGGAGAAAGGCGCGAGAGGGAGAGAAGAAGAACGGAGGCAGCCTCGCAGAGGTGTGGCTAGCCGAGTGTTCCAGAGTGGTTCTTCTGGTTTCTGGTTGGCTCCACGGCCGACGGGAGGCCTAACCTGCGAGAACCGGACCTGGGCCTCCCTTCTTTCGCCGCTTTTTGCCGCGGCCGTGTCTCATGGCCAGTCGTAGGTGTCAGAATGCGCCTCGCTCGGCCAGCCAGGCCCGAACAGGGCCCCGCGAGGGGGGAAGCCGCGCCGCCGCGGAATTACTCGGCTATTGAGATCGGCAGATAGCCCCGAAGAAATCATAGTGGCCACCCACGAGACCATGCTCTCGACCGTTGTGGCCCCTTCGACGGGGCCTGATCGTAGACGTTCCACGGGGACCGCGCCACCCTGGGCATCGCCTTCGTTACCCCTGTGGAGAATCGGTGATTCCTCGATCTGCTACTTGGATTTCACGGATTTTAATTGCTGACGGATGCCTAAGTGGTGTAGAAGATAATGCTATATCAGTCTTCTTGGGTGAATTTCTTGAGCAGGATTTTCGAAGGTGTTGAAAGTACTTACTATGTAGAGCTCAGGAGTTTGCCCCTGAAAGGAATGCGGGTCTGACTGGGTCGTATAGTCATAAGGCCACGTTCTCTAACACAATCATAAAAATAAGGTACACATATTGTCATTATTGGCCGAACGCGGTAACATCGACAAATCGGATCATATAGCACCGCGTGGCAGAAGATTCGGGCGATGCGAGTGAAGTACTCCTCTTGCCCCTGTGCCATTCCGGAGGCAGACTCTTAAGCTCTACACTGTACTTGTTTTAATGCTAGGTTTTCGAGTATTAGAAGTTCGATGCTTCATTTGATGAATAAAATGGTTAGAGTATGATTTCTCAAGCACTTGAATTTTTCGTTAGGAAAATGGTGGTATAAAACGTTTTTTGTCCTGTAATTAGTGTTTCATTGTTTTATGTGGGTTTCAAAGGTGTAAGTGAAGAGAAATCTATATAGGCAGATTGTTATATGTTTTAGAGAGATTATTGTTACATCTGGTAGAGAGAAGGATTATGATGTTTCCAACGAAGTTACGATGCCTCCTAAATAGAGAAAGATCCGAGGAAATCCGTATAAATAATACTCTCTTTCACTACACGCAATGCTGACTAAAAATTCAAAGTCCCAACACCTGATCGCCATTAAATTTTCCTATCAATTCACAATTATCATAATTCCATTAGCATTTCCACTAATCCACTTCACTACGACAAATTCTGATCCTACAAACTTTCTTCAACTAATTTAAAAAATTGTTAACATCTCTCCAAAAATTCGTACAAAAACTTCAAACTTTTTATCATCGGTATATATAAAAAGAAAATTGAAGCAAAATTAAAAGTTCCAAGTGGTATACAGTAATACTTTCAAGGATCCACAGATGATAGATCTCACGAGAGGAATTCAGATGAAGTACTTTTTCCTCGTTGCTGTCAAGACGCCGTGACCGTGCCAATAATTCCGCGAATCATTGCGAGAATCGCCGAGCGCGTTTAATAAGCGGGTAAAGAACGGAAGCGTTGCCACGCTTATATTATACCGATATCGCATCGCCAGGATGTGCTGTTCTCCCCTCTCTCTCTTTCTCTCCGCCATGCTGTATGCAGGTTATTTATTATCCAAGGGTGCCGACAGCAAATAATACAGTGCACAGACGTTGTAAAACTGTCGAAGCGCGTTTGTCCACGCTGCTGGCGGTTCGACAATTAAGATGATCGCGCGGTGTTTCGCGTGAAAAACCAATCTCCGCCGATTTGCATTGAAATTGTTCATGCATTATTCAACTTTTAATAAAACAGACTGGATTGATCGTATGGTGTCTTAAGAGATGAAACATAAACAAAGAAAATTAATTAGTGTACTATTTTGAAGGATTGGTGCGATCCATTGACGCCATTTTGATAAAGTCGCTGGTTACAAAGTTCGCAAGGAGAATTTTATGAAATTATGAAACATGGCCGAAGATATTTTAATTTTGAATCTTTGACAAAGAGGAGTATTTGAGAAATTATCTAAAACCAGAGAAAAAAATGTTTCGCTGTTTTGTAAAATGAGGAATAAAAGCATGTCTCGATGAATTTCGATATTTCTGGTGTAGGTATATTTCACCGACTGGTAAAATAGGAAATAATTGAAGGA
>NW_017100254.1:956321-975374 GCF_001263275.1 Habropoda laboriosa
GCGGTAGGAGCCCGATGAAAAGTTGAAAGGGGATCGCGTCGCGGGACGGAAAAATTTCGAGGAGGAACGCGGCGGAAGGATTCGCGTGGAAATAATAATCTACCGGAGGTGATTACCTGCTTCGACGGGCTCGGCTAACCCGTAAATTTCCGTGGGATCACTGTAATCTCGCTTATTGTTAGATTCTCGACTACGTGGGTGTGCTACCGTCGTCAGGATAGCTTCGTTTAATATTTTTCATCGAACTGGATACAACTTCTTTTTTCCTCTGGATTTGTGGAAAATATCGACGGAACGAAGAAATTCTTCTTATCAATATCTCGGGAGAAGTATCGGTTTTCCTTGGTGCATTATTGACACGATGGATGTAACGTTTGAATTTCTCAGCCACCCTTTAGTAAATTCGACGACCCTCTTTTCAGAATAATTCAGACAAAGTTTCTATTAAGACATTTCTATGCGTTCTATTTTAATAAATATTGGAGAAGGAAATGTAGGTAAATCGTGCTATATGTAAAAATTAAGAAAGTTATAGTTAGCTCTTTTTCACAATTTTCTTCATTTAATTCCAAGATTTTCTTCCGAATGAAAATTTACAAGCAATTCGTATTAACCCGCAACTAATAAAAATACGGTTATTTCGGGACAGATACAGCACATTTTGTTTCTTGTTTATAAAATTTTAAATAAGTCCAATTAAAAGTATAGGTAAGTATAGTTTAACTATTTATTTAAATCTCTTTAACAAAACATAACATTAAGTCTATAACATCTTTATTTTAATACTCTAATTTGCTTCTTAAAAAAGTTCCAAAAAGTGCATCACTCCTTAGGGCCTGGGGTTAGATGCACCTCAGATTGGGGACAGACGCACTCTTTTCATTTGTACCCTCTTCTCCCTACTTCTATTCTTTCTTTTTTTGTCTCTGCCACACATATTACACAGCGGAGAATACATTTTCGGAGAAATTTTCTTGTTCAAAACCAGCATTGGTGCTGGTCCTAAGTCATGTTTCACTGTATCGCCTCATCTAAATTTTCTTAAGAGAATCTTTTCTGGTATTCCATACTCTTTGAACACAGCATTTAGCCTCGTTTCTTTGTTTTTTAATTTTGAAATCGCTTTTCTTAGTTGTTCTTCTGTCCATGTTGCTCTAGCCGGAGTATTTGCTTTCTTTTGATATAGCCTAAGCATATCCTGAGAAAAGTTAAATTAATTGTCCCTAAATTGAAAGAGAGATGCACATGTGCAAAAACAAAAACCAGTACAGAAAATCTTGTCAAAATACGATGAACGACCGTGAAGGAAGACTATTGCCACTATTCAAATCAATAATGATAGTTAAAGCTGTGCAATAAGAAGATAATACCAAAATATCTTGTCAGAAATTCAGAGCACTGAGAAGTTTTCACATATTTATTGCACGTAAATAATACAATAGACGCTTTTTTTCGAATGAAATTGTCTTCATAAACAACAATAACGATAATGACAACCGACCAAAAGCTGACAATCGTCCAGCGTTGTTATAAACAAACATAGTGCATCTGTCCCGTAGCGACTCTACAAGAGTGAAAGAAATGATACTTAGTATATTTCAACAATTATAAGTTCCGTCTGAAGGCACGCACTTCGCGGGAATTCAAGTATTAATTGAAACGTCCGTGAAAGAGACACGAAGATACACGAGATAACGTAGGAAACAACGAACGGACAGAGAGAACTCCAGGTCGGAAATATTTCGGGAATTTCGGATCTCGAACGAGTGTGCAAATAAATATCGACGCCCGGACGTAGGTAGGAATATGCTAATTCCACGCATTATGCTAATATTAGTCCGCGTAGACGAGTGTACGCGTGGCCACGCTTTCAGCGAATTCGCCAGCCAACTTGCCGCCCCGTCTGGATATCCGCAATCGTCGATGAAATAACACGTATGTATTCCATCAATTAATTTCTCGCGCTCTCCGGTCTCACTATAGCGAATAAATTAGTGGAGATCAACAGAATCGAATGTCACTTTTTGACATTCTTCCTTTTATATTAGACATATTCTGAGATCGTTTCGCAATTATTCATAAGTTTCATAATGAATGAACTGAATTTATATTGAATGATTCGTAAGTGGAAGTTCAGAGCAGAATTCGTAGTTACACTGCAAAGTATTTCCAGTCTGAAAGATTGGAAAAAGTATTACAATTCTACAGGGAGATTCGCAAGTTCAGGATTAAAGAAGAAATGCTAGATGAAAAGGAGATAATTGCAATTTTACAGGGGAATCCGTACCTAAATGAAGCTTTAAAAAGAAAATTCTTATTGTACAGAGTGATTCATAAACCAAATTTTAAAACTTTACAATTTCATAGTAGGATTCATAAATGACATTATCAGCTACTAAAAGACACAAGTCATTCTTCTCCATAGATATCATTTTAAACTATCATTTTTTCTTTGATCTCCAACTAATGAATCTCCTGCAGAAATGTAATATTCTTCTTAATTTTTCATGCAAAAGAATATTTTGTAGGTATAACTACAAATTCTGCTCTGAACTTCCAACTTATGAATCGTTCAATATAAATACAATTATTATTTATGAATCTTCTCTGAACATTTATTTACAAGTTGCCCTATAGAACTACCATTTCTTCTTTGAATTTTCACTTAAGAATCATTCCAAAAACTCACAATTTTTACAAATTCGTGAATCAATCTATAAAACTACTACACCCTCTATGAACATCTACTTATGAATCACTCTACAGAACCACCATTTCTATCTACAATCGTTCCACAAAACTACAATTTTCATTCTCCTTTAATCCCCCATTTACGAAGCACTCTGCAAAATTCCAATCGACGCAACTAACTGTACCATTAAAAATCCAATCAAAAAGAATCATATGAAGAGAATCGCGAAGTCGAAAATTCTCGCAGTTTCGCGAGAGCGGCGAGGAAAATCACAGGTACGAGGACGCGGTGGGCAGTCACACGGTGGCGCAGACCCGTGACAAGCGGTCACGCGAGTTCCTCCGGGCACTCGCGCGAGTCTCGCGCGGCTGCCCCCAAATTGCCCGAAATTATTGGCTTCTTTTGTTTTCCCGTCATACGCCGCATGCTTCGTCGTTCCATGTCATTTCTACCTGTCCCCGTGACGCGCCGCGACGCTCCCACCTCCCCTCTGCCCCTTCACTTCTACACGCCTGGTTCCCGCGCGCTTTTCCTCGTTCGCGCTTCGAGGATAACCGGGGTTCGGTGAACTTCCAGCATGACGGAAGCATGGAAAACCTGCTGATGGACTATACTCGATGTTCGTGACGAGAAAATGGATTTCAAGAGAAATGCGAGAGAGAAAGCTTCTGATGTTAAATTAATAATTAACTGAGAGAGTGGATAACCCTTTGGTGACCGAATTATTTTTTTGAAGAATTTGCTCGAGTCTGCAATGGATTATTATCTGTATTTATGATCATTATTGTCTCTAATTATGATCAATTTTTGTTGGAATACTCAAATAAGACATATAAGTTCCACTGGTCACAAAATGTTAATTTGTGAGGAAGGGTTAGGTTGAGTTTAGGTTGAGAAAGGGCAAAGATTAAGTAGATTGTACTTAGGTTAAGTGTGGGACAAGTTGGATCTGAGATTCTAGATGTGAAAAGGACTTAATTGTTGAGATTGTATAAATTGAAGCTCAAATTTGAACCTCTTAATTCGGATACTAGCACGTTTTAGTAGACTTTTTCGTAGAAATACATTACTAACTAATTACCAAATCTACAGAAATTGCGATTCTACGTGTGTAATAATATTTTTATATTAACCTCAAAATAATTCAAAGTAAATACCTTCTTCTTCAACTTAAATTCACAAAATTCCCTCTTTAGCATCGAAAGCAGCTCCAAATTTTAAACCACCATCAAAAGTACACAAAATCCCGTCTAAAAATCCTCACATTCGTAAAACATTCTCGCCAAAAATACCTCGAAAAATTAGCTCAGCCAAGCAAGGTCCTCGATCATCAGCAAAATGGCCGGAGTTCGAACGATAAGAGCGGAAATTCGCGAATGTACGTTAGAAGCTTCCTGATACGCTGATTCTCGAAGCATGATCGAAGTTTATAAGAACGAAAAAGGAACTGCGGAGGCGCAGGTAGGAGTTTCTTGGCCCGAGCCGCTCATTATTGGTTGCATTGTCGTCGTTAACGTGGCGGCATTGTGCCGCAAATGGCCTGTGAATATTACCGCGATTGTCCTTTCAAAACTAAGCGGATCCCTTTCGTGGCTTTATGACGATCGCCGAAAATTCCGCGCGGCTGTCGCGAGTTTTCGGCGATTTACGCGTTTCCGACTTCCGGCGACCGCGACGGATTTACGGGCCAGCCGGCTCGCCGCCAATCCAGGCGCTTTGCATTCCGCCATTTTCGTCGCTGTTTGAAAAATTTCCCCCACGAATGTACGTTTGGTGAATTCTAGAGAATTGTAGGTGAAGAAATTGATTTTTTTCTATCAGAATGATCAATAAGAATAGAATATTTTTCAGTATAAAGGCTGTGAATTAAGTTTCAATATAGTATAAATTTGAGGTATTTTATGAAATTTGACAAAAAATATAGTAGTAGGTACTATATATAGTATTTGGGCCCACGCCTATTGGGTCCAATATTGGGTAATAGAGGAGTCCAACATGTGTGGTTATTACTTCCGCATATGTCCCACTCAGAAAATACAAGTCAAATTAGGACACGGTGAAAAAAATACATTCTTTCTGCGAAAAGATCATTTTACTTACAAGTACTTACTTTTGTTATTACGTACATTTAGGCGTGAATTGAGACGAGACTTTATACAACTAATCGTGTGTCAGAAATATTACTGCAGTATTGGTGTGTATAAGAATACGTTACCATATTGACTTAGGTTTATTCAGTGACGCCGAATTTACACATTTTAATTCATATTTTCTGAATGGAACATTTGCGATAGCAATAATCACCATGTTGGACTCCTCTACTCGTACACTTTTCAACGATGTATCATACGACCCAATGGGCTTGGAAAATATTCAAAAAATTATCTATATCTACCGATCACTTTGTTTGTAACGGGTATCTACTAAATTAATTATCTTGAGTAACTCCAATTTCATCGAGGATATATTGCTCAGAATAATTACAGAATCGTTTGCAGCTACATGACTATTTAGAGTAAACAGTCGATATCTTTATTCTCAAGGACCAAAAAATGGAAGAACAAGGAGAGACACTTCTTCTTTGTACAGAGTGTTTCATAAATGTATGGTAAAGAGTAGGAGTATTTCAAAGTGTAAATATTTTAAGTCTGGTGTTCTAAATACTTAACCCCTTCGTTACTACCTTATATTTTTAAGAATTTGTTATTTAGTTACCACTCGTGTTTGTAATGGATACTATAATAAATTGAGATCAATGTTCGTTGGAGTAGATCCTCAAGCAGAACATACAGGTACGTCCTGCTAATCACGAAAGGGTTAAACTACACTTCCAACCTAACCAAAACCAACCAAACTCACTTCTAACCAGAAACCTTAAAACAAAAAAGATCGAAAACCATCAGGACGAGTAAACATCCCAATAACCTTGGCAGAAAGCGTCGATATCTGCGAACGACTACGCGGCGCGGACACCTTTCTCCCGCCATTACAACGGTCGTCCGGGAGCCATTACACGAATAAAATTAGGCGCGGGTCCGCAGAGGCGGGAGGGGAAGGGAAAAAACTACCACGGGATAAATCTCAGCCAGCGTAAGAAGCTGCCGTGACGAGTACGTTTCTCATTCTGCTCGATCAACAGCTGATCCAACAGAAAGAGAGAGAGAAAGAAAGAGAGAGAACGGCGGCTCCTCGTTGGCGAAAGATAAAAGAAAGAAAAAAAAGAAGAAAAAGAAATCGATTCCCCGATTCCGAGTACCGGATCCGGCGGTCACATCCCCGTTTCCGATCGTACAGTTCGCAGAACGGGCGAATCCAGCGAATTTACGATCAACCCTCGCCGACGATTCGTCCTCGACTCGCAAGAATAAGAAGAATCGCTCGGTTCTACATCTATCTTCCCGTTCTCAGAGCTCGTGTGTCCTTCGTAGTTACCCTTATGCCTAATACATCGCGAGTCGCTCGTTCTGAGTGGAGTTTTTTGCCAAGAGACGGCGAGGAGAACTGAAGAAGGGAGATTTCGTCTCCTGGAAAGGTGATGCGTTCGGTTCGAGAGACTGGATATCTCGATCGACCGGCAATTAATAACGTTGATGCTTGCGTTGTCGAGTGACGGAAATTCTATAGTGCATGGAGGACGGAGGAGGGAATTGAATGAGGAGGAGAATAGGGGATGCAATCCCGCGTAATTGTCAATCCCGCGGGATTCGTGCTGAATTATTTTCAATCCCGCGGCTTTATGCGGGATTATGAATTTGGTTGTTAGATCTATATACATTTAATAAAAAACCAAATTTTATTTATCGAGATAATCATGTTTGATCATAAAAATCAAAATCCATTGAAGGAAAACAAAATCTAAATCTAAATTTAACTTAAAATAGCTTCTTTTTTAAAAAAGCAAATTGTATTTGAGAGATTTATTACGTCCAATAATTAATAAAAACAAGGAACATACATAGGTATAGTATAAACGAAAAAATATCTACAAGGCACATGTAACAAAATCTCTTTTTTCTTATGTTGGCTACTAACATATGTGAACATTTTGTTACATTGATAAAATTAAAATCATAACTCGGCAATTATTTTTAATACTGAAATTTTTTAATCTTCTCCTCTCAAACTACAAATTAATAAATTTTTAACAATACTAATCAAATATTCAAATCACAAAGCAAAATTTTAATTTGTAGATTTTTGAAAATATGATCTCAAAATACAGACTACTAATTGTTTTACCTCCCAAGCTACTCCTCGAGTCATTACAAAGGTATCCTGCGGCGGGAAAAGCTCGTTCAGTCTCTACACTTGCAGGAGTAATTGACAACAAATATTCATAAACTATTATAGATGTAAATACTTTCTTTTTATGCTGTCGCTTTCAAAGCCGCTCATCTCTTTCTCAAAAATTTTATCCATGTCTTCTGACAAACTCTGTGTTTCAATTACTTCGGAATAGTCCTTTTGCAATTTAAACTCTAACTCTTCCTGTAACGATAAATTCGGCAGTGGTTTATCTTTTTGAATATTTTGATTTTGGTATCGAGTTCATTTGTACTATGTCATCGCTTGGATTGTTCGGCCGTACCGACGAGCCCGATAGACCAGCACGTCCTAAAAAGCGAGGTCTTAGCCGGCACGAAAATTATTTTACGACACCCAAAATCTCGACGCCTCTCACACCTGAACACCACAGAACCTAAGATAATAAACAGACCTTCGACATCACCAAGCAATATAACAAATGTAAGAACAAATTCCCCACTTTCACACCACCACCAGACACACCCCAAAAAACCAATCACCACACACTTCCACTACCACAGTTTCACACCACCAATCACAACACACACGTAGTTTATAAAATAGCGAACACCACACGACATGACACACAATTTTCCTATCAGTAAGCCTAGACATTTCGCGCTCTCTTCACGTTCATTCACAAATACATAGTTTTAATAGCAAACTGTTGTGCGTTAATAGTGAATCTTCCGAGCACTTCCTGAGTCCCTTATCCCGAGTAGATTCCTTAAATGGTCTGACTCCAAAAGAGGGACAATTATCGGTTTCGCAACAAGCACATTGCGATTCGCAACAATTATTACCTCCGCGCATATTATTGAGAACTCTTTCCAGTAGACTCTTTACTTCTTTGCGTATTACAGTTTTTTTAGGCAATGCAAATGTTAAATTTTTTAAATCATGTTCAAATTTGTTCAGATTTTGCAAATAAATTAATGTTCCATTTGTATTAGTGCTTCTTATATTATGCTATCCTTTCACGAAATGCCGTGGCTAAATCAGTGCTGAGTAGAATAGATTGTTCGTCCAATTTTTCCAGTATAACACGAAAAATTGTTTCTGTGATCAAACTCGAATCTCTTCTGCACATTACTTCGAGGCCTAGTTTAACTGGTTCTAGACATAACTTCAAGTCATTTATTTTAGACCACTCTTCGTCTGTGAAATATATTGCTGATTCTACATCAATCAACGCTTTGCTTATGCACAATCTTAAGTTGTAAAAGCGGTCTAACGTATTAAGTAAGCTGTTCCGGCGAGTTTTACAATCTAAAAGTAATTCTAATCTTTTGCCGTGTTCTTCCTGCACATATTTCTGCGAATAAATGTCATTTCAAGATCTCGATAATTTGAAGTTATTTCTACAGATGGAGAACTTGAAGTTATCGATATGCCACCCTCTTCATCTTCAACGTCGTCGTCCTCATCGTCAGACATGTTGAATTGTATTGGTATTTCTTCTGATGACTCTTGTTCCAAATTTCTTTTATATAAAACGTCAATAACTGCAAGTTGTATGCCGTGTGCATAACAAAGTTGTTGATAGCGAGGCACAAGTCTACCAACTTTTGCCATCACACTCGCTCCGTCAGTCGTTATACCAATAATGTCATCTTTAATGTCTAGATTGAAGCTCTTCAGACGTTCTTCAACTACGTTAACGCAATACTTTGCCGTACATGAACCATGAATTAAACCAAGATTAAAATGTTTTTCTTTACAATGCAGATTTATGTTTAAGTATCTCCGGTTAATGAAAACTTTTGGTTTTGTTTTTGAAGTTTTGTAAATTTATTTATCACATCGACTTTTACAGAATCTGAGAATGTAATATCTACGAATCTTATTGTATTAGGAGAAGTTGGAAGTCTAAAGTCACGTTTCAGAAACAAATTCCTTAAGTCTGCAGATTTACAAAAAGCATCGAAAGGGAACCATCCTTATTCAAGATACAATTTTTTCCATGGAATTTTCTTTAACGAAAAAGTTATCAATTGTTTTGGCCCTTTCTTTTTGGTATTACGTTTTCGCGATCGTTGACAATCCGCGGCTGGGAGGCTGTTTGCTATATCTTACATGGATCCCTCCTCGATGTTGATACTTACGATTGCGACTTTAAATCTATACAGTGTTTACTTTTCAAGTGAATCACTAATCCTTTTCTTGATCGTCGAGTTCAGTTTAAAATGGCAGAACATTTCAAGCATTTGGCATTTTCGA
Organism: Habropoda laboriosa; assembly: GCF_001263275.1. Lineage (NCBI taxonomy): Eukaryota > Metazoa > Arthropoda > Insecta > Hymenoptera > Apidae > Habropoda > Habropoda laboriosa. Next base: position 965,539 of record NW_017100254.1, read on the forward strand.
CAGTATCACTTTTCACAAAATGATTCCAAAGAGTTTTAACACTGTTTCCTTTCTCGTCATCACACATCGATTCTCTACTGGATGACATATTGTAATTGCACTAGGAATGCCAAATGCGACAGCACGTAGTATAATAGATATATTAAATAATTGACAATATAAATTGAATAAATAATATGTAAATTCGTATTTAAACAAAATGAAACATGCACGCGTGGAACGGCGACGGAAAAAGTAAGTGTCACGAATCGTGAAGCAAAGCAACATCCCGCTCGCCTCAGATCATTGCACATTTCGAAATAGTTCCTCGTTTATGCAACTTTCCAGGATCCCACAGCTCCTATTTTAACGTATGTGGAACCAAAAAATTGTACGAGATCCTGTGGGACTGCGGGATCCCTCTTTGCGGGCTTGCAACCTCTAGAGGAGAAGGAGGATCGATGTACATTGTGTGTTTTATGCGATGTGCATGTTTTAAATGTTTTTGATAATTTGAGGGTTAAGTAGGAGTTCAATAAGCCACTTTCAACAATTTGAACGAACCGTTTTTAAAGTTATTTTGGATAATTGAAGGATCTATGTACGGGGTGTTTCATACTAAATGTGTTCAGCTTGAATTACCATTTCAAGTACTAATAAAAGTTTGATGAGCCACTTTCAACCATTTTCGAACAGGCATCCCAATAAATTTCCTTACACCCACTTGACAGAGTGGATAAAATGGTTCTACTCAATAGTTAACAATGTTCAGATCTTAATAGACACCCTGTGTGCATGCACTACTACTCGCAACAATTCACCTCCATTTCTTTCACTATATTTACATCCCTCAAAAGAGCACAGAATATGTCCGTATCACATACAATAAAAACAAATTAAATTCCAGAAACATTGTGTAAATGAACACGTTCCACATCTACTTCACAATATCGTTTACCCGTCGACCTTATTCTCTGAATTTCCATGAAAGATGTTACGAATTGAACTTGCCTAGTTGACTTGCCGCGAAAAGAGGAACGAATTGTTTGGAAAAACTCGTCAGATCTTGGGGTAAAGAAGAGGACGTGGGTGATTGAACGAGGTTGAAGCAAGAACGAGTTGACGAAAGTGAATAAAGTGAACAAAAGTGAAGGAAAAGTGAGACAGAGACCACCCGTAGGAGGTCGAATAAGAGTGGGTAGGGTGGAAGAGAGGCGGCAAAACGAAGGAAGATTGACTCGGTGCGTGTGGGCCGCTCTCCCAGCATCAATTAGACGGCATCGAAGGAGCGTGCACGCGCGCGAGCTGCGTCAGTGTGGTGTATGCATTGCCGCGGAGATCGTCCATTGTGTTCCATTGGGCCGGTGGCCTCGCAAAGATGGCCGTCTCCGCGAGGCGAGGCTGGAAAACGGCAAAAACCGAGGCCAAGACCGATGCCGCCAAGTGTTTTGGGACCGCGACAATTAACGACCGCCAGGCGAAAATCGTTTTATGTTTTCATCTTGACCAGCTTGAGGAGCTCTCTTTCTTTTTCGTCAGCCTCACTGATCGACGCCGAATTCACTTTGGTGTCTTTCGAGAGGGATAAATTGGGCCTGATTGACGTTGCTCCTGGAGAATTCGATGGATTTTTGTAGGTACATATTACGTTTCTTTTCGTGCTTATGAGAAATGGTTGCCATTTTTGGAAACTCTATCTGGAAACGGTATGAGTTAAGGGTTGGTTTGTTGGCTGAGTTTATTTCTTAATGGGAAATTGAATTAACCCTCTATAATCCCATTTCTCATCGTTCGAGAAGCAAGAATTGATAAGTATTATAAAAAATTTAGCAATAAACAAATAATATGAGACTTACAAACTGTAGATAAATGGATACGTAAGTTTCAAGTCACGTAACGTTATAAAGGGTTAAGAGTGTAATTAAAGTTTTCCCTTACAAATGTGAAAACGTATCTTATGCTCAGAAGTAAAGAATCTTAGATTAATGAATTATCGTGTTCTAAGTTGCATAATCACTGGAATTACGACTAAATTTGTCTTTGCTTAGAGAGAAGAATTTAAATAATAATCGTAGATTTTTTTATAGAAAAATATTCGATAATCCTCCATTTGTAGGATGAAACTTCGTTAAAACCTTCAAGATGGAAATATCAAAAATTAATTACACATTTTCATAAGAAATTTCTCCAGGAAAGTATAATAATAACTTCGAAAATATCCCACTAAAAATTCATGCATCCAGTTGCAGAACTTCGAAGGACACATTTCGAAGCTTCAACCCTCTTGCAGGAATCCTTTTCCAGAAATCGTAATTTCTAGAACGTCAGGTGCAAGAACCAAGAAAGTATCAATTCTGAGAATCATTAATGGCGGACGGAGAAGTTTGGTATAAATGTTGGTCGAGAAATGACGCAGTGGACATGGTCATGCCGCTTAATTACGAACGAAATGGCCACGGTCTCATAAGTACGTGGAGTGTGGTGTCACTATTAAAAATTCCCCGCACGAGAAATCGATAAAAAGCGAACCGATCGGTTCCGCGGGGTACCAACCGTGTTGCTCGCGACAATTAATGGCCGCCGGACGGAAGTCGCTTTATGTTTTCATCTTGGCCCGTCCGCCACGGCGTTAATTACTCGTCTTCTTTCTCCCGATGGATCGGCCATCACATTCGTACGTGTGTGTCTCTATAGTCCCAATGGAAATATTCTTTCGATATCTTTATTCAATCAATGTCCAACATATTTCACCAAACATCTGAACGAACATTCGGAATTTTTCTATTTGCAATATTCTTATGCAAAATTGAATATATTACAGAAATAATCCGTTTGATGCACAGTGCGTCACAGAGGTGGTCATCCCTTTCCCCCTCCGCAATTATCGATTTAAAACGATTGATATTTTTTTCGAAACACAAGTTCTGAAATCCTTATCAATGGGAATGTACATATTAACTAAGCTTTCGGTTGTAATTATTTTCGATAAATAATTATTCTATATAAGAAAAACAGGAATTCGGATAAAGTATCAGCGAATTAAGGCCACAAAAGTACCTATTCGTACCATAAAAATTTTGTAAGAAATTGAAACATTCATAAATCTAGTCTGTCTTGATTTTCAGTCTTATAGACACCTTGAACCTTCAATTGGAAAATTGAAACAATTCATTCAGAAATTTTGTTTGTTGTAACTTTGTTATGCTTCTACAAATTCGACGTCTCAAGATGAAACAATTCAATGTGTAGTCTTCACACCCTCAATGAAAACTCTTAACAGCAACCATTCACTAATTTCTAACCTAAAGAATTCTCCCTAAACTCAAAACAAAAATCCAAGCAATTCATTTAGTCTCTATAATATTGCAGTATAAATCGAATATACAAGAAGGAATAAAATTCTGAAGAATAACTCATTCAATAAGCACAACCATGCACCCTCAAAGGAAACACTATCCATAGACACTTTCCAACAAATATCTCCATCTAATTTCCAATCCTCGCTATCTTTACGATAAAAACAAAAAAAAAAGGAAGAATTGCTTCAGAATTGATATCTTGATGCCTACTGTAATTCTCTTATTAATATAAAATTCTCAATTAAATCGTCCCAATCGTCCTCAAGGAAGAGTCCATTTGGAATGACGCGGAGGGTAGCGTGAAAAGGGACACGTAATTATACGATTAATAATCTCACTCCTTGGTTTTGTCACGTTTCCATCGGCCGCCGGTTAAATGAAACGGATTCACCGCTGGAATGGATAACGTTTTCATTTAACGCCGCGAGTTCCTTCAACCTTTACCCTTCCTCCACGTCCACAACGGATGGAACAGCGGCGACGTTTTCGTTGAATTTTCATTCGCGGCAGCCCAAGGGTGCACACGAGCAAAAACGAATAAAGTAAAACAAGCGGACGACGTCGCGGAAGGAACTCGAGCAACCCTCTTGATATATGTATTTGCATTCATCTAGTACGAAAACGTGCACCGCCGTGATATGTATGTACGCGCCACGGTGAAACCGCTTTTCCCCTCTTATTTTCATGGATTTACGCTCAACGAGAACCAGCCGGCATTATTATGCCTGGCCTGGAGAGCCTCGCCCCTGGAATATCGTTAAATATTATTCTCGTGCTTTGTTCCTGCTATTTTATAAATAATATTTGAAACTGTTAATTGTTTCCTCTTTTTTTTTTTCTTCTGCTCGGATAATCACAGCGGTTAAACTGTGATTGTTGTAAATTCTGAGGTGCTTTTTGCGAAGGTTGATGTGAGAATTGTTGGAATGCAATTCAGATTGGAATTCAACAATTTTGTAGAAATTTGCTCGTGATTCTTAATAATAGAATTTTGTCATTTGACATCTCATACATTTCTACAACGAATCATCCCTTGAAGAACCAAATGACCTACAATGAAATTTACCTCGAAAAATTCGACATAAATTTATCCACAATTCAGAGAAACTCTTCCAAACCTTCTGAACAATAAAATGTCGCTATCTTCCCAATAACCCAACCTCCAACTATTCACTGCCGTATTATGTTCGACGTCAAGATGCGACAAAAACAATTAGGTACGTTAGTATCAAAAATCAATTTTAATTCTACCGTCAAGACTGAAAATTACCAAATGTAATTGGTCTACAATACATCAGTTCTCCTTACTTAACATCGTGCTGAAGTAGTAAATGGCTGACACTTACAATTAGATGTTACTGTCAGCGAAAGGAATGATAAGTCAAGGGGGTTAAATTCCCTAAAGGTACCAACATGCATTATAAAATCTAACGACAGCAATACGTTGAAGTCAGACAGAACTTCGTCGCTAATGACCAAGGAAGTCGGTAAAAAAGGAAAGAAAAAAAAGAAGAAGAGTAAGAAGAAGAGTATGGTCGCGAATTTACGCGAATTGGGGTGGTGTTGTTAGAACGAAGTAATTCTCGCATGCCTTGCAGGATTTATTTTACCGTGCATGTGCCAGGCGTTTCGGCGACGGGACGCGTCGCAAAAACGTAGGCGCCGGCGCTATGCGGAGGCCAACACCGCCAAAGGCCCCGTGTTCCCGGTATTATTTTCGGCCGTGAGAGAAAAGACTCTCTTTCTCTCCCTATGGAGACCTCTCTGACATCTCCCCTCTCTTAATACGACGAAATCCAAAACGACGAGATTTATCGGTGACATAGAAGGGACGAACGAACGAACAACGAACGACGACGCCGACGATGACGACGAAGTGGAGGAGGATGATGCAGAAGAGAAGAGAAGAGCGACATAGACGACGAAGAGTGAGGCCCCAGCCGGCCAAGTGTTGGATCTTTTTGATTGCTTCCGACAGAGCCGGCTGTCGTTGCCTTTGAAGGCTCGTCGATGAAGGATTATTCATCCGCGATGGATAATTTCGACAGGGGGGAGAACCGCGGCGCCCTTTCTTTGTCCACGATGGCTGACGGTTCTGCGGAACGCGGCTCCGACGAATGTCAACCCTCTGAGATTTGTGGAACTTCCCTTTTCTTTTCTTTTTCTCTTTTTACCTTTTTTTTTTTTTATTCCTGGTGTTGCACCGAAGAATTGCGCTTCTTTTATACGGTTTAGTAATTTGTTTGTTAATTGAGTAAGTTAGGTTAGGTCAGGTTTTTGTTTTTATCATTTTGATGCTTTGTGAAGGGTGATGGAATTGGATTAATCGTGGTTTCAAGTTACTTCGGTTTTTAAATTGTAATTTATCGAAAAGGTCTTTTGACTGTACACATTTTTCGGTGATAGCAGAAAACCCTCTACAGCACCGTGTGACTTGGAAGTTAGACATCCACTGATCCACATTTTGTACTATGTCTCGTTTTATTTGTTTACTGCTACACTACATCATATTACATTATTGCCAGCCAATTTGTTTATAATAATTATTAATTCTTGCTTTTCCCATTAAAATGTAAAATTACAATCGACCGTAATTTTTCCTCTTATGAACACAGAAAAATTAGGTTATAGAGGGTTAACTTGACAAAATAAAATCACACCGTTAACTACAATCAGAACTCTAACTTTTGATTTCAGTTTACCTCAATCTTCGCAACCTAAATAAACTACACTCGTTAGGCATGCACGTTTCACACAAATTGATCCTCTAAACGTTAAAAAAGCAATAAACAAAAATCACTGCGAATAAAATTTTCAAGAAAATTGGTTTCTCGAGACAAAGTGAGCATCCAGTATTTTCCTTCAGTTCAATCCGTCAGATTCGAGGCAGAATGGCCACGGAAGGGAAAAACGAATGAAGAATTAATATCCCCCTGTATAATCTGCCCCGTGACGGCTTGGCTTTCCCCGGATGCCGGAAAACGCGGACCTGTGAAATTAAAAATTCATCTGGCTCGGTTGCAGCCTTCGTTTAGAACACAAGAGGAGGGGGGAAGGCGTGGCGCTGTCATTGGTGAAAAATCGGCGGGCATTTATTTTCTCGTTACCGGGCCACTGTCGTGTCCTGCTCGTGTCCCCGTGACCCGACACTATTAATTTCGTCCCGCTTTTCCTTCGAGGACCCGACCAAGGATTAATGAAAAAGTTTCTCAAGGAGGTGGGACGTTTTTCCAGGCTCAATTTCATGCTAAACCATAAAACGTCCCATTCTTCCGAATTTTTCTTTAAATGTTCCTCTGCGAGAAAGCTGATACATGTAAATTCGTATTTTTAAGTAAAGTGGAGAAATTTGGAATATTTGTTTTTCATTTTAACTGATAGAAATTCTGAGAATAATTAACTTTGATTTTTTTATTCAATTTAATTGGGTTCTCTTAAAGAATTTTTTATCAATTTAGTTTATGCAAGAAGTGTAATTCTAAAGTATTCAAAAACCAGGAATCGATTAATATTGGAGCTTAGCCTCAAATCTGTGTAAAAAATGGACATAGTACTTAAAAAACTTATCCTAAATTCGACCTTGTATCCTCGTATTATCCTGTCAATTAAATCTAACCTACTGAATCTCAACGAAAAATCTCTACCTTTTGAAACACCCTGTATATCACCAAAATACTTAATCAAACATAGTATCATCGAATGTTGGTGCACTCGAACATTGTTTCATACGTATGAAAGGGTTTCTATCCCTCTATAAGCAATGGCTGAAATCGTTCGTTAGCCTTATACAGGGTGTCCCATAAAAATTAATTGGTCAGCAGCTGGTCAAAGTAATTGGACATGGCGAATCGACGGAATCAGTTAACCAAAAGAGGCCTAATCGATTAACGGCCACCGATTAGAAACTTGGGTCGAGTCGCCTCGATTTCGTAGGTAATCTCAAGCCAAATTCGAATATTGCTCACTTGGGAGGTAAGAATTCGCCAAATTCGAAATTCGAAGAATTTCGACCACAATCTAAGCTTCAATCTTCGATCTATCTACACTTAACACACAAATCGTGTACCAAAAATTGCTTCCAATGTACTTTGCCCAGGGACTGTTCACCAAAATTGGTTGTTCACCAAACTTTTTCGTTACAATACCTTCCGGAAAAGATTTTGAACACTTTTTACTAGAATTTTGTTCAAATTTCTCCGTAATAAGATATCGAATGGTAAAGAAAAGGAAAATCTTGACACCAATTCTTCAGAAATTCACGACAGATCGGAAAGACTTACTGCTACCTCGTCGAATTCGAAGCAGAACCGTTCAATTCGAAAACCACAGCTCCTTTGAAGTTCACCTGCTGCCACTTCCTCCATTCGACCGCAAGTCGTAACGAATTCACGGCCTCGAGCCGGTATCTGTAAATGTTTCCATGTTGCACGCGCGGAGACGAGTTAGAGCCGACCGGAAATCCGTCCGCGTTCGCAGAACCGTGCGTGGATCCTGCGCGAGGAAGAAACACCGCAGTATCCTTCCGGCTCCGGAAGGCTCCTCGATCTCTTTCATGGTCGATGATACGAGCGCAAGCGTTGGAGACCGGAAGTACAGCTACTTCCGGATACAACGATGCGGAATACTATGAATTTTTGCACGAAACTTTCCGTGATATATATATAAGTATATTAACAGATTACCAATTGTACGAATTGTTGATGAATAGATGTCTAAGAGTGTTAAAAAGATTTTTGGAAAGATTTTAAGATTGTTAAAAAGATTTTTAGAAAATTTGGTAAAAATCACTTTATTAGGAAAATTGATAATGTAAAATTGAAGGATGGTTCGTTATAAAATAAAATTTCATAGAATAGTTTATGCGAATGATGCACCTAATCTGATGAGAGAAGTTGTTTCATTGTTAGAGTTGAAGAGAATTAAGAAAGATTAGTAAAAAAAAAAACACTTTATTAGGAAAACTAATAACGTAAAAATTGAAGGATTGTTCAATATAGTATATTTCATAGAAGAATTTATGAGAATGAAATATCATTCTTTAAAATTGAAAGAATTAATGTTCTTGGAGAATGGTTTCTGCAAATTTTTCTTTTTATCACAGAAATTAGTTGGCTGTATAAATTTGAAAAGATTGATACTTCTTGTAGAAAATATTAATGATCTTTTAATTATAATTAACGAGTTCTTTTATGAATTTTTCATAGCTACACACGCTAGAGGGAGCTATTGACTGCTGAGTGCTGCGTTAGCTGAAGCGAGGTAAGTATTACAAATATTCAACGATATTTAATTTTCCAATGTTGAAAAGTAGATTTTATTCATCGATCTGTAAGACAGATCTTATATATGCATCAGTGTAACGAATTAACATTTATTAAAACTATAATTCATCTCTGTCATAATCTACACTTCTAGTGTGATTCTCAGTTTTAATAAGACACTACGTTTAATTATTCGAGTTACTTTTTCATAGATCTTTTGCAAGCGTTTATCCGCAGGTGTCATTATTCTAAATAGAGGCAATAAATCTTGCATGGGAGTGAACGTATAATCAGCGTTTCTAATTAAAAAAGAGGGCCGATGTTGTTTCCGATTGTCGAGCTCTTCCTCGTTGAGGAGCTCCCCGAACCGTGACTATCTGTAATCGGTCGGCGGTCGCGTGGTGCTATTTAGAGAATGACGCACGATGAAACCGCGGCATTAGAGCGATTTAAACGTTCAATTAGCGCCTGCACTATATCATTACGCTGTCCCGGCGTAAACAGACGCACGCTTCTTTTCCATCATGAACAGCCATTCCATAGTATTAATTTGTCGCTGGATCGTTCCACTTTATTCATCAAACCGAAGTCGTTGAACCAATGACTAATCTAAACACAGATTCAGATGAAACTGAAATTGAGGGAAGCTTAAAAAATTGGAAATTTGTAACTTGGTTAAAATAGATACTTAAGCGTAAGGCTTGATAAAACGTCACCTCGAAAAGGAAGATGTAAAAAAATGATAAATTGGGGACTTATCTTCGTCCTGAACTCGGTCCATTAAATTGAACTTAAAATTAAATATAAAAAAAAATTGAAAGAATTCTAAAATAGAGGTCTACAAATGCCCCCAAAAATTGAAATATACGACTTGGAAAGAGACAAATTTCACCTCGAAAAGAAAAACATGAAAAATGATAAATTAGGGACTTAGCTTCGTCCTGAGCTCTATCTGTAGATTAAATCGAACTTAAACTTAAATTGATATACGACGTAAACGAAGGGAAAACTAAAAATAAGTTCTAAAGTAAAGACATTAAAATGGCACTGGATATCTGAGAAATTGAAATAGGCTACTTCGAAAGAGCCAGCCTTGAGAATTCTAAAGCTCCAGAAAACAATTTACTAAATGGCACGGAGGCAAAGACAGAACATGGCCGGATATGCACGCGATTCGTAGCCATCTGCGCTTCCTCGTTCGATGGAACGTCGCTAGCGTGACGTAATAATAATAGGC
>NW_017100254.1:975404-993707 GCF_001263275.1 Habropoda laboriosa
GGACAAAGGGCCAGCATGACGTTTCTGCGGTTTTGCGGCTGAGCCATCGAGTGGGCATCGTTTTGCGGGCTCCCGAATTTTCGAAGGTTGCGAAGAACCCTTGTTTCTTCCATAGGGAACAGGACGACTGCTTTCACACCGTTCCCGACCGACGGAAGCGTCGCCAGGGACAATTGGACGCGTCCGCGAGGAAACTACTTCCTTCCACTTAAGCTAATTGCAAGAGCGACTTCTTGGAGGCAAGCTGTTCTCCAAGAGTTCCTTTTGCAAACCGTTAAGATTTCTGGCAACATTAGGGATTCTTTCGAAAGGTCTAGGAACTTTCTGACAAGTTCTCCAATTGTGGAAAGCATAGAAAATTGGGTGTAATACATTTTGGGAGATTAGAGTTAGTGGAAATTCGAAAATTGTGAAAACCCGAAACACTTTGGGAATAATTCCAGAGGACCTTGGAGAAATTCTGTGGAAAATTCTATGAACAGAATCTAGGGAATCCCAGAAACTGAATTTTATAATCCCCCAGAATTCTAACTCTACAGGCTCCTACAAATACTCCTCCAAACATCAAAATTCCAAAAAATTCAACACCATCATCGAGAACACACTTTCTACCCTTCTCCTACCAAGCCACAATTAACTCCGACCTTCTTTCTCTACGCACCACCAACTGTATAAAACCAGAACACCGACTGGTGACCAAGAAAAAAAAAAGAAACACTGAACAAGGTAGGGTTGAAAAAAAAGGGGGGAAACCAGGCCAGAAAAATACTATAACGCGAGACCAGGCTACGAGCCGGCCACGGCTTGTTTAATTCGATATTCCAGGAGGGGGATGAAGGGTTGGGGCTAGGAAAAAAGTCAGCAGCGAGGCAAGTAGAGGACTTTTTCTCCGGTGTCCGCTAATGAATCGACAATTTACGAGAGTTTCACGGTTCGCTGGAACCAGTGCGTTTTGGCATGCTTCTCGCTGCTTCTCATTCATCCCCCACCCACTCGTTCGACCGGCCAGCGATTTTTTCTCCTTCACCCCTCGCGAGGAAAACAGCCAAGGATCGTCGAAGGAGATCGGGGACTGACTTGTCAGTGATAAATGACCATGGAACCGGAAGAGGTGGCTCTTCGTATGGAAAACCGAAGAGAAAAACCGGACCTGAGTCAGGGAAAAGCAAATTTGGAATAGAAGAAAGCTGTTTCCTCGTTTTTCGTGGATGTTGGATTAGGTAGAAATTTTGCGTGTGGTTAGAAGATTTTATTTTTGAAACTGGAATGGCAACTTATGATTTTGAAATATCTTTTTCGTGTTTAATGTTTAATATTTTGTTGTCTTATACTTTTTTATATTTTTCGAAGCAGAAATCTGTGTCTCTTTACTTATTGAACGACCCTCGCCGAATTTGTGGGTGCAGGCTCGAATTTGTGGGAGGATGAAGCTATAATTTGATATACTTCACGAGATTATTGTAGTGGGTAGCTAAACGAGGACGAAAAATCGCCTCAACTATTATAAGGTCGTTTGTGGACACGCTAACCTGACCGTCACGCCTCCACTTCCGGTGTTCCGCTTGTGACCGTTCAACGGCACTCTGCTGTCAATAATTTCCTATGACACTTTATTTCACGTGCTTGTATACGTCTCATATGAGAAGAAGTTTTTACAGAAGAAGAAATATTTCACCGAAGAGGGAAAAATTTTCAAAAAAAATGTATTGTAAGAAACATGTAATGAATCTACCAAAATGGAGAAAATCGTTATTCATCCTTGCAAAATTAATTGCAAATCCATCAAAAATTGGAAAAAGATTCAATATCGGTGTAAATTAATAAGTGGTCTCAAACTTTCGCCGAAATTATTCCATTAATTAATCTTTCAGTTTCTGAATCACTTCTGCCAATCTCTTCCAAGTAACGAAACAAATGATTTATTCCATTATTCAGATCTACAAAAATGGAATAAACGCACAAAGTTAAAAATAGTTAAAAGCATGATCTAGTTGGTCGTTGAATAAATTGAAAAAATTGAAAGATCAATCGTTCAAAGGATGTTCGAATATACGCGAAAAAAAAAAGAGCGATTCAAAACGACTTCCGGTGGCGCGTTAGAAACGTTCGTGGCTTAATGGCGGGTCGCGGATAGAAACGGAAGAGGACAAGGAGCCAGGAACGAGAAAAGGAGGAAGGTAGGGCGTTCATTAGGAATCGTACGGTCGGAATTTCACGGTGGCTAGTCTACAACGAGCCTCCTCTTCTCAGATAGGCAGAGCATACTTATTTTCACGACATCCGCGGCAAAAGAAGCGACTATTCGACACGCTCCGCTGCCCTGCCGATGATAGTGGTTCCAGTGAAATTGGTCAGTGTGCTGGCGAAGGCCGTTGAATCGACCGCAGTTATGGCCAAGCTACCCGGTGTAATTTCCATGGGACACCCTGTCACTGTTTCCTCCTTGCATTTCACTGCTCGCCCCTCCTTTCCTTTCTTTTGGAAAATTTTTGAATTCTTTTTTATTTTTTTTGCGCGATACATTCAAGTGTGTTGATTACGTGAGGTTTAACGTAAATGAAAATGGTTGAAAATTTAATTCACATTCTTTGCCTTTTATTAATTGTTTTATGCAGCCCAACTTTGATTTTTAGTGAGATCTTTAGATTCTTAAGATCGAACTGTGGTGAATTTTTTATCTGGTTAGTTATTTTTAACATCGAATTAACCGAGACATTGTGGGAAATTAAAGAAGTATCGGAAACAGCAATTATTTTCCAGGTACGAAGAATTCTTTTACACTAAAAAAAAAACAATAAAAGATGCTGAAAAATATTGTAAAAAATCTTGCAAGAATTTGTCAAATCAACATGAAGAAGCATTTTCATAGAAAGGAATAAAAAGTGTGATGAGTGATGGAAACGAGACAGAAGAGGAGAGAGAAGTTCGAAAAAACGATTCATCAGGCAGAGAGGACAGGGAACAGCAGAATATCGCGCGGCCATTCTGATTCAAATTTTTCGACGGCCGTCCGTTTCCACCCCCGGTTGCAACACCAGAACGTACAACACGTTTCCAACGACGTTTACAAAACACCGTTTGCCCGGAACACCCGTTAATCGTCCCGGAAACGAGCGTTCCCTCTCGAAATTGTTTGTCGCCCGTTTTCCACCCCGAAATACGAAAATACCTTCCGCAATTATAAATTGTACGCTGCGGACGCATTAAACGAAAACGGTGTTACAATAAACATGCAAAAACGATGATAAAAATTGGAAAATTATAACTGATAATAAATGCTACCTTTTCTGGAGAAATTAAATACTTGAGGCAAAAAAGAAATTGATAATTCCGGGAAATATTAAGTTACATTTGATTAAATTAGGTCAATTTAGGTTTGATTAGGAATCATCAATTAAACTACGTTTGTGATTCTAATGGAACAATGTAGTTAGAATTGTTATAGATTGACAAGTAAAAGTATCGAATAGAGATTCTTTACAGGAAGAATTTATAAATAATTAACTGGAAGTAATTAACAGTGACAGCGTGCTTTAGAGTGTTGCTTTAATTAACGCGCAACCTCTTCGTATGCTGAAAAATTCACCGTTTAATCGTTACTGTTGTTCGCGAGCTCACGTGCTGAGAAGGCTTGGATTTCCATGAGCTCAAAGCTTTTATACAAATTCAGGGTTCATCCTGACACGATTAAATGAGATGGAATATTGTATAAATTCAAAAGATTCAAAGAACTTTATAATAGTAAAGATACTAGAAATCACAAATATTCATAGAAAAGATTCAAATTTAATTAACATTTGTATTATATAGAAATGACTGAGTTTTACCCTCTTTTCTAAGAAATTATTTCCAAAAGTACCCAGTTGTACCTTTATGTGCCACCAGTAGAATAAAATAAGCAAAACATGACTAAAGACACTATAACTTCTTTACAAAAATTCAAATACAAAGGATGCAAAAGATACGAGTACAGAAGGTCACAGAAGAACAACCACACTTTCCTCAAATTAGAATGTTTATTATATAAAAATGATAAGTTATTTTCTCAAAATCCCTTTTACTCTCTTTCCTAATAAATTACTAAGTATCGGTAGAATACAGCAAGTGAAAAGTGACTCAAAACACTAGAACTACTTCACCAAAATTCACATATAAAAGATACAAAACTCTCCTTGCACATACTTTTAAAACAAACGATTTCCAAAGAAGCTCGAAACCACTAGAACAGAAAGCATTCCGTATTTCCCTGCACTGGGAAAAACGTGCAAATCCAGCCATAAGGGCTCGAAGAAGCCAAGAACAACACCCCCGTTTGCTATGGTCGTTAACGCGAACGGAGCTCATTCCCACGGCGAGGCAACGATAATGGCCCTGTTTTGACAGCAAGACGGCCAGATCGTGAAAACAGAAGTACGCCCTCATTGTACTATACCGCGGGGGTGGTCAAGCGAGCGCGTGGGTGGCGTGGCTCAAGCGAGGAAAAATAAATCATCCCCTGGCGAGCGTGTTGGCCAACAATGACCATTGTCCAGGCCGATACGCGGCCACTCGAAATAATCTCCGGTCACAAGTCATTAGCTTTTCATTTTAAACCATCCCCGTTGTCCATCGTCCACCCGCTGGGGACAAGATTTTCATGGTTCGCTTCCGGATCACGCGAAATTCAAGTTCGTTCTACGTTGATCCATTGTTCGACAACGATATACCTTGTTCAGGGGAGTTTGGGACACTTAAAGCGGCTCCTAGAAATAATTTACTGGATTATTGGAGTGTATTGAGAGTGTATAAGGGTAGTTTGAGCGATTGTAGTAACCGGTGTTTTTATTTTTCTGGTTGGAAGTGGTATTCTGTGGTTTAATTAAAGTTTATGAGAAATTTCGGTGGTCGTTCTGATCTGAATTTTGTTGCGTAAAATATATATTATTCTTGTGTAATAGATATGGGTACTCTGAACGTTTATGGTAATTGGTGTTTTCATTTTTCTGGTTGGAAGTAGTATTTCGTGGTTTGATCGGAGTTAAGGCGGCTACGCCTCTGCCAACGTGCCTGTACCAGAGCTCAATTTCTTCAGATTTTCAGTTTCCATGCTTCCGTTTCTTCAATGTCAAGAGTCTTGCCGTTCGTCCTCGAGGAGCCTAGGAGGCACACATGTGGCATCCAGATTTGCACGAAGGCGAACTGCCCTGTCGTCTACGAATTTTCCATTTCCATATCCACCACTTTCTCTACCTCTACCTTTGTCTATCTCTACTCTCTATCTTTCTGTCTTATCCGCATGGGAACCCTGCGCTTTCACGTAACAGACAGTTTTTCTATCACCATCACCGATTCAACGTCGAACTCGCTGCCAGAATACTGTGCGATAATTTAGGATTAAAGTAAGCCAGAATTGTTACTCCTGCGTCTCGCGGCTTTGTATCCATTGGCACGTAAGTGTAACTAAATTGAGGTGACGATAAAGGGACAGTGTTTCCTCACCTACCTCAGAGTTTATAAGAATTTTGAGTTAGGCTGACTTATCATTCTGACTTGAATTTTGTTGTCTAAAATATATTATTATTGTGTGATAATATGGTAGTAGCATTGTATGAGTTTATGTACTGGTACATAGAGTAATACCATAGAACAATAGCTAATGTTTCACCACGAATTCCACAATTTAATTATCAAACAAATAGGCAAATATCTTCCAGCTTCTACGTTCATATGATTACTTCTGGTGTCTACTTAATTATAGTTCAAAAAAATGTTTAATTGAAGAAGTGGCTAAAGGTGATCAAAAGAAGCAAATCTAAATGGTCATTACTATTACACTTCCTATGCAATTATAATCTAGAAGAGTTTCTTGATAATTAAACAAACTAGTCGGTCGAACCGATAAATTCCTTAAAATGATACTAAATACACCCTATTAAATCAAACTTCTCAACAAATGATACTTCATATTAACCCAGACACTGCGCATTCTGCGAATCCTCAAAAAGACACTGAAGAAACCTGCAAATCTAATCTACACTGCACCAACCTGAGCGCACATCTCTCCAAATTTCCTCATGTCATCGCGCTAACAAGGCCCCCCCGTGGTCCAGGATAACCCCATGAAACCGCTTAATTTCCATTGACCAACGATTCTCACGAAGAATCCTAACCAGCGGCCACAAACTAGAAACCGAACTAAACAAAACCAAATCCGAACGCACGAAAGAATAAGTAAAAGAAGGTGAAAAAAAGTAGCTTCTAAACGGTGAAGCACGGGAGGAACAAGGGGCTCCTGGAAATGATTTACGAGGCAAAAGGTGGAGAAGGGGGTGGAGGATGAGAATCCCTGACGCAGCAGAGACAAAAGGACCCCCCGATACCAAGTACGGACGGACTGTCTGTCGTCGGGCTGTCAGTGATCGTCCAGCAACGTTGCTGGCTCCTTCGTATCCGATCCAGAAAATGTGTGCAGACGCGAAGGGGAAGAGGGATCGGCGCTGCAGCAGAGTAAAAGCTACAGGGGAGAGACAGAGGCGCCATCTTAGTCTGCATTCCATTGTTTTAGATGATTCATACGCGGCCCCAGACCTGGAGGGCCTCTCCTAATTTATTAGTTTGAATATCGAGCAGAGAGAGAGAGAGCTGGGACCAGCAACGAAGAAGAAGAGGAAGAAGAAGTAGAAGAAGAAGAGGAACCGACGAGACGGGCCAAAGAATGGCGAAGGGCGAGAGGAGCCGACTAGCTGGGTGGCCGGGGACCGTCTCTTGTTTATACTCTCGCCCCCCGCCCCCGGGGCCCTCCTCCTCCGCCTCCTGCTTTCGCCTCGCCGCCTCTTTCCTCTTCCTCTGTTCTGAGCGTCAACTTCTTCTTTGAAATTCATTTTCAATTTTTTTTTTTTTTTGAAAGAGGTTTTTGGAAGGTGTTGCTCGAATTTGGTCTTTCAGCGAAGTTTATGTCTTTCCTGTGGGACGAAGTGGAGCTTGAAAGTTTGGTTCAGATTTTAGAATTAACGAATAAGAATTGAGGTTGTTAAGAGGAACTTCTTGAGTGGATGTTGAGGTCTTTTGTGAGCTCTGGATAACCACGATTCTACGGATGATGGATTGAAGTACTTAAGTTAAAAATACTGTTCCTTTAAATGCTAGGGTTTCTCTCTTGTTGACAAAAATTGTACGAGCCATAGATTACCGATGTTTGAAGAGAGAATTTCGTGCCTTGATCTAACGGGGCATTGAAAAATAAGATAGAGAATGGTTTGCCTATCTCTGGTTCAAAAAAGTTCTACGAACGATGAATCAATTATGAAGGGAATTGGAGACATTCTTCTCTTCATATTAACACATCGATATAATTTTAAAATAAAGTTAGCTTTAAATTAAATTAAATTCTTTTATTAAGAAATCGAGACCTTTTACAAATTTTGGTCGAACTAGAAGATTCTGGGAAAATCCCAAAAAATTTCAACTTCCTTCTCGACATTATTCCTCCTCAAGATCCTCTGCTTTGTCTTCAGCAAGGTACGAATCAATCATAGTCGGCATATCTCAATAAACACGTCATGCTGATTCCTTCCTAATAATACGCGTCGTTTTTCCCCCGATCGTCCGGCTTCTCCGTAGTCGGCAGCTTTTTCCCGTGGATTTCAGCGTTAGACAGGCGAATCACGTACAGCAGGTGTGCCACGAGGATCCGTGGAATAGCATTTTATTCCCGGAATTTCACGAGGGAATCGCGCTGGCGAAAAGAACGTCGGGGAAGACGAATTTACATAGCGCGGCGAAACAAATTCCGAAAATACGAGCCGCCATTGTTCGGTCCAACGATCTTGGATCATCGACGAGGGACCACCTATTTGTACGAGTTGATCTTAATCTTTACACTTGTAACAGGGAATCGGGTCAACTTCATCCTCTTCCGTGAAGAATTGATTGCTGAAGCTTTTCAGAATTGTAGGTTAGATGAATGATTCTGTGTAATATGATATTCTCAACTGCTTTGATTTTATTAGAAATTAGGAACACGTCTTCAACTTGTTGAGCAGGTGATGCATAATTTTAGAGTCTTTTCAATCAAATTTACTTATTACAATATAAACGCTACGTTGCAAAAGAACGATAAGGCTTTTTGTAGAGCTGTTTTACCCGTTCAGCAAGCCCGGTAGCCCGGGCTACCCTTGACTCGCCACCATTGACCAACTGGCTTCATTGTCGCTGAATTAGCCGCATCGTTCTCTCCTCCCTTTCCCCTGAGCAGCTTACGCAGCCGTTTACGAGCGGCGGTCCCCATTACCCTCCGCCATCAGGCCCCATTCAGCTCTGCTTCTGCCACTATTCCCTTCCCGTGCGGCTTGTGGCGTGGCCTGGCGTGGCGTGGGCCTAGTTTTCATTCATCTCCAGTCCGCTGATGGCCCCGCTGACCTCGACCAGGACCCGGGATGAATATTACGTCGACCGTGCCGCTCGTAATACGCCCCCCGTCCACTGCTCCCCTCTTCACTTCTACATACACTACAGGTCAAAAGTTTTGGGACCACTTGTCAACGTATAATCCCATTTTTCCAAAATCAATTCCGTGTAAACAGGAAGGAGAATGTATTCCGTTGTTTCGATTCGTTTGATAGATATTTCTGTGACACAGGGTATCGACAGTTTTAGCAGAATATTGAAACGAAGTTAGGGCGCCTATTTATTGAGAAATTTTTACGATAATTAACAACTCTTCACTAGCACTCTGAATATCTTGTACACTGATCAATTTGATTCTCGAGAGCAATTCACAGAAGTTTTGAAAAGTCGTATACGGATAACATTGAATTTGTGACACTTCATTCTTCCTCTGTAGATATTTCACATAAGCATTGAGTTGAAAGATGAAAATTGGAAAAATGTCGTGAAAAAGTATCCACGAAAGTACAATGATTCACGAATAGAAAAGCATTTCATGTTTCAGTCTCTCACTTGCTTCCCAACTTTCGAATTTATGGGCCTCAAAATTATGCAGTTAGGTGGTCAAAGGGTTAAGAGAATTTTTAAAGATTTTTGACTGGTTTGACGAAACTTTTGACAGACAGTGTATGAGAGCGTGGACTGTTCAGTTCGTGAGTTGGTCGTCTGGCACGCCTTGTTCCACCTTGGACGCTTCGCGACCAAGCCACCTTGCTCCGTGGCCTTTTTATCCCTAGAGAGCGACCCCGAGCTACGAAACGTTCCCATAAGATGCGTATCTGGATACGTGCCGTGAGAGGCCGAATCGTTTGACGGAACATGGCCCTCTTTCCCATTCGACGCGTTCTCCAAAACGTCTAGCTAGGACGTGACTGACTGGGATATGTTTGTTGTGTGCTGAGGAAGAGGATTTTAAGATAGGGAGAAAGGGAAGTGAGAAGTAGCGGCAATGTTTCATTTTGGGTAGGTATTTCGAGTTACTTTCTTGAATGATTTCGGAGGATTTTGTGTATTCGTTCGATAAATGTTTCAAGGGAAGTTTTGGTAATGTGCATTTGGCTCGTTCAATGAGGAGAATGAGGAGAAGTGTTGATCATTAGATAAATGATTCTTCACGTGAATTTAAAAGGATTCTGTAATACCGAGTAGATTTTAACTTATGCAGTATGTTCAAGGTGGAATAAATTAAAAAAAGAAATTTATCTGGAAAACAATCAAAATCACTTTATATCAAAGACAATCTTAGATAAAACAATAGAAAAATGAAATGTGCGTTTAGACCATAGAAATCATAATAAATATTCCAAGCTGAGTGATTAGTGGTAACTTTTTAATTAGTTCAGTTAATTCGTGAAATAAAGTGGATGAACAATTTATCAGTTTTGTTCAATTTTTGTTATAGTGAATTCAGAAGAATTTAGAGGTGATTTGATACGTTAATTAGAGGAACTCTTAGGTAGACTAAAAAGTCTCTATAAAATCATTTCAGTTTCCATGAGTCAACTTTAGAATTTCCTTATTACCCTATTCCTTTGACATTTTCGAGGCGAGTATCGTGAAGAGGAGGTCGCTGAGACGCGAAATGATAGCGCTGCGATGTCGGGGGACACGCGAAACCGCTGAATGGAGCACGTCGGCCTCGAAAGTGTGGGAATCCTTCTTTTTCCTAGCGTATTTCAACGCGGTGTGCTCTGAATTCAAATAGACGCTGGACTGTACACGTCCGCGGATACGCCTGCTCTTCCTCACGCTGCAAAAAGTCCTCGTATCGCGGGACACGTACGATCCTCGTCCTTTCCCGTCCCAGTAGAAGCCGCGCGAAACGCAAGAATTTTATAATTCTTCCTTTGAACGCAGCGGTTCTTCATCTGGACCCTTGAAACTCTCATCTTTCTTTATATTAAAAAAATTCCATAATAGAATTGAAATCTCAATTTAATTGGAAAGTTTTTTTTAAATTCTTCGAAGTTTGATTGTTGAGGTGTGTTTTTCGGGAAGAATGGAGTATTCTCGTGAACTACTTGTGGAATTTAGTTTTCGAAGGGTGAAGAGGTCGAGAAATGATGAAGCATCGCTGCTTCAAACGAGCAGATGCGACGGTTTTTCTACAGAAACCGGCATTTTTCGGGATAAACAGCAAACCAGGATATTTATTGTCATTACCCTGGTGAATTCAGCGAATTCTGCAAGAACCGCGGGCCCTCTGTTTCCGAGAGAAGTTTCTCTCTGCTGATCGTTTGTTTTTGGCGACCGGTCGAGGAGGTTTGGATCGCGTGGGTCGGTGAATATGATGTCAAACATCTTCATGATTTCGTACATCTCTATATTAATAACCCTACAATTGATAAATGTGAAATACAAACAATAGAAAAATATAACACTAACATTGCAAACAGACTCTCAAAAATGAGACGAAAGATTGTACCAAATATTCGCAAATCCAGAGTCTCTACAAAATGTTTAAAAAATTGAAACTTCACAAAACACAAGAAAATTTCCAAAAAATAAAAATTCACGAACCCACTGTTCACTCATAACATAAAGAAACCTCCCTGAAACTCACCCTATCCTCACTCACCGTACACACGCTGCATTCCCTTTGCCCTTGAGAAACACCCTATGCAAAGAAGAAACCTCGAAACCAAAAAAAAGGAACCACGAAGAAGAAGTAGAAAGAAGTAGAGGAAGGAAAACTAGCTCCCTGCTACCTGTCTCGACCATCCGCGAGATGAAAGGGGTGTCGATCGCGTGCTAATTAAAAGCGAATAAAGAAGAACTATCTCGTAGCGGCGAGAGTTTCGCTTGGCCATGTCAAAATCACAAAGAAAAAAGGGGTTGCTGCTGTGATGGAGTGAGAGAAAGAAAGACAGAAAGGAAGAGAGAGAGAGAGAGGATTACACTCTTCGGGAGGGTTCTGTGAAAAAAGGGGCGAGCGGGGTGAAGGACGGGGTGCTCTGAAAGGGAGGGGGTGGGGGGAGAGCAACCCCCTTCGTTAGGAGACGAGGCGAGTCCTGAGAGGTTCGCCAAAGAGTGATGCACTCGAGGCCTGCATCCCCTAAGTCGAGCGACGAAAAAACATGGCCGACCACGACGACGACGACGACGACGACGACGACGACGACGACGACGACAACGAGGACGAGGACGAGGACGACGAGTCGAAAGGTCTCTACCATCGAATTCATTATCGACTCTCCGCCTACCTAGCCTCGATCAACTCTGGCATGGACGTCGTGGAAATTTCTTCCGTTTGTTCTTTTTTTCTCTTCTTTCTTCTTCTTGCTATTTTCTTTTATTTTCGTTCTTTCTTATTCGAGATCATAATTGCAGATTGAATGTGCCGTGACAATTGTGGATGAGTTCAGTTTTGCATTGGAGAATAATGAAATGAACTGTCTTTTGGTTGTTAATTTGACGATTAAGTGAAGGGACGAGTTGAATCATACATTCGAATGGTCAATATTTGGAACACGATTGCCTTTTTTATTGGGAAATTGCACGTTTCTCTGAGACTTTGATTTTTCATTTTCGATCTTTTTCTTTCGTGAAATAGACCCTGTTAACGGATTCAGATTAAATAAGAGGGTGATTTAATTCTAATTATTAATGGTAACTAACGTAAGGGTGATTAACGTAGGAATACTAAAATAAGAAATTAGATTCCCTAGTTCAGAAAATTTTTAGTCTGTCAAGGCTGATATTAATGTTCATTTTGAAACAATTTTAGAATGAGAAACGTTATAAAATAGAAAAATACTTTAGTATCTTTTGTAACTTTATTTTATTTATAGTAATATATTTATTTTAACAAATGATCAAGTATCACAAGTATTACAAATTACAACTTGCAATTTTAAAATCTTGAAAGAAAATCCAAAATATCAGTATTCTCGCGTAAAAATCAAACGCTACTTGAACGTGCTCTAAGATAAAAGTCTACAAAGAGATTAAATTTCCTAATAAGTCTCGACTATAAATCCATCGAATTACTTTTGCCCGCTCCCAATGATTCATAATGCTTCTTTCGCGAGACCTCCTGCGAATCCAGGCCGTGGAAACGTGCAATGAATCTTTCGCTTCCGATGCAACGACCGGGGCCTCGCGTTCACGCTTAATTCCAGCTACCTCTCTTGCGAACGCGATTCGTTTATGGTCACTCGGGGGGCAAGTACATATTACCAATTACCCTCCTATGGACGCGATTGGTAGCACGAGAAGACTCTTCTACCTTCTTACTCAAAGCAACAACTCGAACAATTTGCATTTAGTACAGTATCGATAACAAACCGGAAGATTTTGTATCGATCAACATTTCTACAATCATAATTAAATAAAAAAACAAATAAAAACGCAGGTATTATTATCTCGAGATAAAAATTCCACAGCGAAGTTACGATGTGAAAAGGGACATAGTGAACATGAGATTCTACATTCTTTGGATGCGTCGTGACCATTTTCCCCGATATATTTAAATTTAGCCGCCATTATCTGGCCAATTACCAATTCCAAAGCCGAAGCGAAATAAAAGCCAAGGATCTTTCCATCGAATTTTCATTTCGCGACTCTCCATGGCATCCCATGAATGGTACACGGTCGTCTATTCATGTTGTCGAGCCGGCAAAGACCGTCGAGCCAGAAGCGTCTTCCAGCGGGTCGACTTGACTAATTGGCAATACTTGACCGTCGAACGCGGCCATAAACGAGCATTGGTCGATCGGCCACGGGGAATTAAGCGCAAAGACGCGACTCTTTTGCAAGAAAGAGAGAGAGAGGGTGAATCGTGTCCTCTCCTTTTCCAGGGTACCAGCCTGATGGATTTATGATCGACGCTGATCGAGCGTGCTCTTTGAGAGGCTCGCGTGCTCACGTGAAACGCACCTGACCGCCATCGACTCGCCAGTTAATCTTGTTTCCGGTTTCGAGTCTCGCCCGATCGATTCGAACACCCTTTGACCACGATTTTTGGAAATATGCTGTTTTATCAGTTCACATAAGTATGGAAATTTGTCGATATATTTGATATTTATTTTTCATAATTCGTTAATTTTTGGGGCGAAGTTAATATTGCGTGGTATTAGAGGGGAAATCATTTTTGAGGATATGTAGTTATACTTGGAGATTTAATGGAGAATCATTTGCACTTTAGCAATTTTTTTGTCGAAAACCTTGGAAGAAGACAGTATAAGTATTTTCTTACCAACTTATTGTTGAGAGTAAGTAACATTTCACAATTTGAACACGCAGTTCCCTTCTCCTTCCTCTAAATCTAACAAGTAGCTACCCAGTACATATCTTGCGAAAAATTATATTAAAATATATATTACAATTGCATTCTTATATGTAGGGTGTACCATTTGTAGCAATTATAACATTGAATTTTAAAGGTAGACAGTATAACTATTTTTTCATTAATTCATCATTGAAAATAAGTAGCATTCCTCAATTGGAACATACAAACCCTTCTTCTTGCTCTAAATCTAGCAAGTATCCAGCATATTGCTAAAAACGAAGCATATTAAAATATAAGGTGCACCATTCGGTTTCACAATAAAGAACTACCTTAAATCAATCCAAATTTCAAATCATCCCTCTGAAAAACCTTCCAACCACCAAAATCTACAGCCTAACACCTTCATCCTGTAGATTCTGAACCGAAACAGGTACACGACCACAAGAATCGTTCGTAAAATCCTCATGGCCACTTAAAGAAGCAAACAGTGGAGCAAACATCAAAGCTAACAGTCACGAAGCGATCCTTCGTCCGTCCCGTGTCCCCAGTTTCGCAATCAAGCAGCGTAGGCCGGTCAGTTTGTTCTAATCAGTGCTGACCACGTTATACAGAGAGAGAGAGAGAGGGGGAGATTCGAAGCTAACTCAATCAGCTAACGAAGCTAATTTTGCACCGTCGAACTAGCCAATGGCGGCGCTAGACGATCCACAGCAAACACTTAACCCGTGCGTTCCCGCGGGAACTGGAATCGGTACCGCGATCACGTGGACGTGCGCCACGCGAAAGAATATCACCTCTCTAGTCACCAGTTCCGGTAAACTGGCCGCGATCCGGCTGATTCGAACAAATATGTACCGGCCATGGGGTACGTGAACGAGTAGAACACTGTTTTCGCAGCATTCAACGCTGGAGGGAGGTGCACGGGCAGTGTAAATGTAGCTGATGGTGTTTGTGGAACGAGGGAACGGGTGATTGGGGGAAGAAAGAGTCTGGAAGAATCGGGCTTGGTAATTGTTGGCTTGTTGGAGATGTAAATCGATCTAATTCGAGGGATGTTTCAGTTGTTTTTTCTGTTAGAAATATAGGTATGGAATGTACATTGTAAAGGTGTATTATTTAGAAAATAGCAATAGTTAGTACTGTAGTTGAACAGATGGTCATCGGGTAAAAATCAACTTGATTCAAGGGAAGATTGATTTCTCCCTTCTTTACCAGAATTCTATCGAAACCTCTAGCATATTGTAGCATAGCTACTAGTCAATTTAATGACACTTTTATTACCAATAGATAGCGTAGACACCTTTCATAATGATTTTACTTAAATATCAGTTTTATTCTACCAGTGCATATCTGTACTCTCTAATTACAATCAATTTTACATTTACTGAGAAAGATTGAACTTTCAAGACTTCCAAGACATTCAAGACCTATCGAAATTTGAAAGACTCAAAATTCGAGACTTATTAAGACTTTCAAATATCGAATCCAGATCAAAGTGATTCGAATTTTCACAAATAGAAAAACTTCGAATCACTTGAAATCGCCTCGAAATTGAGATTCAAACGCCCATATCGCTAGTGTCGGCTTCGGCTCGATCCAAGTCTCAGCGAACGATTTGCATGCGTGGCAAACGAGCATTGGGCCTGGTCCTGCATAAATCCAAATTTGAGTACGCCTCGGGGACAAGAGTCCTGTGCCAGTCTGCCGGCGGCTCTCTTTCATGTTGGATCATACTTCTGTTTGTCCCCCTTCGGGGGAGCTCCTGTTGCTCGCGTCCTTTCGGACTTTGGCCGGTCGTTCGCGAGACCCGCCACGACCCGGACGCGAAAAGACCAAGAATAGTAGTAAGGGTAGGGGAGAGGGGCGTCAAGGGGACGATGAACACGAGTAGGAGGACTGAAGGGAAGCAAGTAAGAGAGAGGAGGAGAGAAAAAAACAAATGCCACGAAAAGGAGTAAAAGGAGCCGCATTGTCCTGGCGGATCTGCAAGAATCGTCGGCCGCCGGATGTGCGGCTCAAGCACAAACGCGAAATCGTCTCTTTCTGGTACTATGGTTCTTTCTTTAGCCGTTCACTAACCAGCAGCAACCCTAACAGCCAACCAACCACCACCCCGTCGATCATCCTTCATGAATAGTTATGATACCGTTTCTCGCTGGTACCGAAGGTATATACCAGGCAGATACGCATCGAGAAGGGGACCACACATGGCGGCCAAGCGTTGATTGCTGA
Organism: Habropoda laboriosa; assembly: GCF_001263275.1. Lineage (NCBI taxonomy): Eukaryota > Metazoa > Arthropoda > Insecta > Hymenoptera > Apidae > Habropoda > Habropoda laboriosa. The sequence continues at coordinate 991,291 of NW_017100254.1, forward strand.
GTACGGCTGTTGTAATTAGTCGGTGGACGGGTTCGGTAGCGTTTTGCTCGCGTCCACCGCCTCTCCACAGGAGCTTTTTGTTGCCCTGGCAATCTGGCTGGCCCGTGGACCCCGCCTTAGTCCGGCCACCGGGACATTGTTCTTGTTTTGCCGCCCGGTGTTGTTCCCCTGACGATCAAGAGAGGGAGATGGTGCGAGTTGTGCAGGTGATTTGCGTGAATGGTGATACGGTGAGATATGGGGTTCATGGTTTTGTAATTGTGATTTACCTTTGTCACAGCTTTGGATTTTGTTTCTTTCGATATTTTCAAATGTTAGTTCGTGTATTTAAAGTGTTTGGTTGATAGAATCTATATAGGGTGAGTGAAAAATTGTGTCAAGGTAAATCGAAATTGTACAGGATGATCCACCTAAAGTGATCACCTTAATGGACCGATTGACATTTTTTTTGAGAGAACTTTAATATGATTACAGTACGTTTTTGGCAGTAAGTACTATAGTATTTGACCCCACGATTACTGAGTTATATGATACATCATTGGAAAACGTATGAGTAGAGTAGTCCCACATGGGTGGTCATTGCTACCGCAAATGTCCCATTCAGAAAATTTAAGTCAAATTAGGATGCAGTGAAAGAAATACATTGCTTTTATAAATAAATCATTTTACTTACAAGTACATTTGTCTCAAGAATTGAGACCTTATACAATTAAACATGTGTTCGAAATATTATTATAGTATTGGTGTATACAAGATTACGTTACCAGATTAAGTTAGGAGACTATGCTACTGCCGGATTTACACACTTGAATCCATATTTCCTGAATGGGACATTTGCGCGTATTGGACTTCTCTATTCATACGCTTTCCAACGATGTATCATACGACCCAATAGGCGTGGGCCCAAATACTATAATGCAGCCACGTTCTTTATCAATCAATTTTTTTTTTATAGATAAATCTATAACTTTTTTACGGCCAGCTTATAGTGCATATTGAGACGAATTGAGCAGTAAGATCATGTGCAAATGCAGGCGTACTCGAATTTTCAGCATCGATTTACTCAAAAATAAAGCTCCGTAGGAAAAAATGTTACCCCATATTTGCGCCTTATTTTTCTCACGTAGAGTCATCCACTTTCAAGTTGCACACCCTAGTGACACCCCGTACGTAGTATCCTTGTTCAAAAAACAAAGACATTTGAAAGAATTTCCTTCCTAATCTCGAAATACTGTAGCGCACAGTCTGGATCCAAGGAAAAACAACCGATGTTCATAATCCAATCGGTGCGATGCCCATCACGAATCAGCGTGCCGCGGCCGGACGATGCGACGTGCGTAGGAGCGACGTGATCCTTTTGATCCTTGCGCCGGCGGCTACGTGCGTCCACGTTGCGCTATTAGACGCGCGCTCGTTTTTTTTTTGTCTCCTCTTTACGCGGCGAAATTCGGTAAAAGGTCGAAATCTTTCTCGACTGACGAGGAGGAATACGTGTTACACCGCTAAACGATCGAGTCAAGAAGGGGCCAGGTGACGAGAAACCAGCTCGATGCTAGATGTCGCATGATCGTGACCGTCATTCTTAATAACGCTCACTCGTACGATGGCGAAACGGACACCGTGTGTATGTATGTATCTAATGCGATCGCTCACGTCGATACCGATAGCAAACGATCCTTTGAACGTTCGTTGAATACCAGAAAGAGAGAGCTAGCTGGAAAACTCCGGGCTCGATTTCATATTGTTCAAAGAGCTGTCTGGGACTCGTGTAAAACCGCGCGACGACCATAATCGATGACTGATCGCTACGACCTGCTTTCCATATCAAGTGGCTGGATCTGACTTGAGGTTATTAGAATTCAGAGACTATTGTCGGTGGTTAATAGTTGCAGCGAGGTGTTGTATACTTTTGTTAGGTTAGGTCATTTCAGTGGGTGAATAGATGTGATTCATTCGTGTCGATAGTTGAGATTGTTACAGTTTATGAATTAGCATTTGTGAAAATGTGAAAATTAAACAATAATATGTTAAAATTAATTCATAGTGATATCAAATCACAAAATGTCAAGGGGATAAAATTACGAGGAAAAGGTTAGTTGACGAGGTTTCGTGGTATTTTCTGCAGAGTCCTATGTAGAGAGTAACTAGGCAAAATTTGGTTTAGATCAGTCAAAAGATTCAGAAGTTAATAGGAAACATAGAAAAAGAATTTTTGATACATTTAATGTCTTATTAAAATTACGATAGCAGAGGTTGTCTGTAAAATAGAAGCACGGACTTTGGATGAGAAAATAAGTTTAGGAACCATTGATATAGGCAACTGATTAACTCTTGTGTGGAAAACCGGGTACTCGGGTGCCCATTTCTATATTTTCTTCAGAAATGTTTAATGTTCTTGACAAAATATCGCACAACGG
>NW_017100254.1:993931-1014044 GCF_001263275.1 Habropoda laboriosa
TTATTCTAAATTCTTTAGCAATTAGCTACTTATTTGAATACCATGAAAATATTACACCTTGTTCGTATGTGCCGAAAAAGGAAAAAGCCGTCATACTATTGTCAACAATGCATACTGGTAATGTTGTCTCTGAACCAAAAAGAAAACCAGAAATTGTTCAATTTTAGAATCAAGCAAAATCTGGCGTTGACGCAAATGTTAGGAAGATATACCACAAAAAGACGAACTACCAGATGGCCGCTAGCACTCTTTTATAACATATTAGACATTGCCGCTCTTTGCTCCTACCTTATATATCACTCAAATAATAGCATATTGCATAAAAAAACAAATGATCATCGTATATTTTTACGCCAACTAGGAGAAGAACTTCAAATATCCAAATAATGCGACACTTTTCATCTAAATTAGCAATAGACGCCAAATAAACACGCCCAATAAACAGTCCTACTAGTTCTGTACAATCGAAGTTGTTCTCGTTAGATGCAAGTGGAAGAAAAAGAGTTGTAGATCATGTCACATGTGTCAGGCAGATCCTGCTAAAAAACGCAGGAAAACAGGAAAAAGCTGTCAAAAATGTTTACTACCAGTTTGCGATGAACATGCAAACACAATTACAACCGGTAAAAATTGTCCTACAGTAAGTTAATCATTATAATTAAAATTTTTTGTTTTAATAAACAAGTAGCGTTAACAATTTTGTATTCTGTATAATTTCTTCCCAAAATTTCCATTCATAATTCGTCGAATTATAATTTCTCCTATGTGGGTACCCTGGTATCCCGGTTGTCCAACAACGGTGAATATTTTGGTTGGCCACACAAGGGTTAATGAAGTTTGAATGACAATTATGTCTACAGATTTGAGCCGAATCTCCTAATAGCATTGATTCCAATAAAAATTGGCAATCTGCATCAATTCGACTCGATGTTACGATTGAATGGGGGTAAGTCATAATTATTAGCATCGAAGAACATCGATCTAAATTTCCTAAACGACACGAAATAGTCGATTTAGGAAATGTCCGTCTAATTCACCATTGAATAAACAGGAACTCGCGGTCAATCCAACGGAAAGGACTTTCACTGTCCGGCAATTTCTCACGCAGCTTGTACACGGTTCGTGGGGATCGACTTTTTCGAGGCGGATTTCCAATTTCGTGCAAAATTCCAGCGTTTCGCAGGTGCACGCCGCGCGACGCAAGAAACCCGCAATTCTTGATGCTGTCCGTCGGTTTTTCTCCACTGGTTCGTTCCTGATCCGTCGTGCCATAAATCAGCCTCGTTTTCGTGATACGTACGTACGTATCGTACGTGCACGCGCGCCCCCGTGAGAAACTGGAGCAGAGCAAGAGCGTTCCGCTCCTGGATTATCGATGTGCACGCCATTTTCTCTCTCATTTGCGCTTTCTCGGTGAAAGAACATATTTTTTCTTACCCTGATAGTATATGCGAATGAAAAGTGAGGATTTTTCTTTTAAAGAATTAAATTCCGTTGTTTTTAATTAAATCGTTCGAATGATGGAATATAATTGTTGAAATATTATACAGAGTGAACATTGGGTATTGTTACGTAGTAGCCATTTTTGCGAATCTTGTGACTATTATTAAAGAGAGTTTGTCCAGTTATGAGAGATTTTATAATATTCGAGAATTAAGAACAATGTCTCCAAATAATTTCGATGTGTGCATATTGTAATTTCGTGCAAGAATCATAAAATACTTGGAGGATATACAGTACCAATTAAAATTTTGAAAGATACTGTAATTATAAACGAGATAACTGGAAACATTTTAACACGAGAAACTAAGTAGTTTAGAAACTTATTAGAAACGTTAGATTTTTACTAATTCAAAGGTAGATCTTTCAAATTCACATACACGATTCATAATATAGTAAATTAATTTGCCCATTGAATCCTAGAAATTATTAGACAAAAACATTGGATCGTTACATAAAAAGTGTATTAAAATATAGTCGGGGCCACGATATAGCGAGGTCGTAAAATCGGTCAGGCGTCAAAGTAAACATGTTTTAGCTGCCGGAACATTGAAATTGACAGAAATACGAGCAGATAAGTACTTGAAACCATGGTCAGGACCGTACAAAGAATTCTTGTATCCAGCGAAAGTCAACTGATTCTAATATTTATTAATTCAACAACTTGTTGATGAAATTTCGGGCATCTATTTTTTCTTCTTATATTCAATTTTAATTGAGCCCAAATCATTTCTATTGGATTAAATATGCAGAAATATGGTGGCAATCTCAGGACAGTATGGCCGTTCTTCTCTGCTATTTCATCAATAACATATCTTTTTTTAAATTTTCCAATTTTTAAAATTTCTTTCTAAATTTCTTAAAAGATAGTGATTAATATTAAATATTTTCCATTTGTAAATGAAATATCATTTTCCATTTGAAATACCAAATCATATGCTACCATTCATTTATTGTTAGAATCCTCAAGCAGACTGCAACGCACGGCCCTGAGTGCCGCAGCATCAATAGGTGCCGCTTCTTAAGAGCTTAATTTACGACCTCGCTATATCTTGGCCCCGACTATATATAATAAAACTATATTAAATATGTTACAGCAAAATTCAACACCGAAGTAGCTTCTTGAAAAATTCTAAAGTACTTCAGTTAGCTTCTATTAAATCAGATAAATTGATCCGAACATTAAGTCTCCATCAAGTACTCATAACACCTACATTAAACACGTTCCCACTGAAAATCTGCTAAAAAGAACCAAAGAAATCCCCAGCTTCATCACTAAATAAACCTTCGATCGATTGCAGAAGTTTCGCCATTGTTCATGATCTATTCAAGCTATCAAAGGCTCGAAGTTAGAAACTGTCGAGGTGAGTTTCGTATACTATCGTAACAAAAGGGCCCTCGCGTTGTCCACGCAAGGCACATCCGCGATTAGCGTTAATATCGAAAATGGGCCGTAGAACGAAGGACGAAGGAAGGGACGGGAACCAATCAGGATATACGTCCATCAAGAAGGGTCCTTGCGCTGCCGTGACCGCTAAGAGATTACTTACTTGACCTAATACCTCTCTCGACCGGTTGCATCGCCGGTTACACAACCATACTAATCTATTCTACCATCGATCCCCCTTGGCGAAAGGCTCGTGCCGCCACGACACCTATTCACGAAAACCTTCTAACTATCGTCAGTGCATTCTTGGAAGAAAAAGAAGAAGGGAATCATAAGAATGTGAAAATTTGTATTTTGGAAAGAGACTTATTTTACTCTGCTGACATTAGTGCCTAATATCCATAAGATTTTACTTTTCAAGCTCATAATTGAAATTTTTTCGGAGCATATTTTCTGAAAATCCTCTGTTTAATGGAAAAAGCATGGAACTCCATTGCTCCCTAGAGAGACAATTCTTGAAGACACCTCCTCGAAAAGTTCTGATCGAATGAGAAAGCCTTCTAATGATCCTCGTTGTGGTTTTGGAGAAAAAAGGAATCGTAAAAATGTGAAAATTTGTATTTTGGAAGGAGACTTATTATTTTACTCTGGTGATATACATAGCGTCAAACTCGAGCTTAAATTATATTTTCTCTGAGCATATTTGGTAAAAATCCTCTGCTCAATTGAAGAAACAGATCTCCATTGCTCCTCTGAAAGAAAGTTTCACAATTTCCAACCTAAGTTTCACAAAATTCCTCGAAAGTGACTTTTTTCAAACGTCATCGAGTTTCAAGAGTTTCTCGGAGAGATTCGCTGAAAAGGCACGACTATGTGTAACCAGAGCCATCACGATTCAGTCAGCCGCTGGCAAAAGCGTCGAGCAAGCCGCGCGACATAGATCATCGTATCTTTCGTGGCGATCACTCGACGACGGCGTCGACGACGACGCAGAGAGGAGCTGCGTCGTGACGCGCTTGTAACTCGATGACTCGATGGGACTGGATAAAACGTTTCTTGGACAGGAGATAGAGGAAGAAAAGGGTGACGGTTTATCTTATCAGATCGAGAGCGGCTTCCGTGGCAAGCTCAAAGTGCTAGCTCGAGCCAGACCGACACGAGTATGGAGGTTAGAGATAGTGGTAGCTACTGTTTGGTGAACATTAATTGGAAGTACCAAATTTCCACCAGAAAGAAAAATCTGAAAGAACTACCAAAATATTCAATCCAATCTCAAACACATTTAGGTTAAATAGGGAGTTCAATTTGACAGCCCGAAAAATAAGTGATACTTAACTATTTTTTTTTGTCGAAACTAGTAAAGCTATTGTAAGACTTCTTTTTCTGATAGAAAGAGACATCCTTGGACTATAATAGCAAAAACTTTTGTTCCTTATAATTTTTAATACTTTTATTGCAAATTTTGTAGTTTAAATTAGCATTGTTTGCAGTGTAATCCTTGGTTGGTGTGCAACCTAGAATCTGTCAAAGTAATTTGAAAGCAAAATGTTTCAGATATTATTGTTCTTTGATAGTAGAGGAGACTGGGGCTAAAAGTTACGGTTATAACTTTAAAACGAAAAAAGATAGGATTGTGCTTTCAATTGTTTTCGCCATGTGAGTCGATCACGCCACTCTGTCATCCATTTTAATAGCATCTGCGACAGCGAATCTTGTGGTTATAAGCAACCACCTAGTCAAGTATAGAAAAGTACTATTTGTCGTTCATTAGTTTTTCGTCTATTTCGATTATTTAACGTCGCAAGAATAAATTGTTTCGTCCTTATGGATCAACTGACACTTAAGAACACGTTGCAATAGTTTTTACTAGACTATTTCAATACATAAGCAGAATATTCACATAAATTGCCACGGGTGTCAATTGGGGCTTTTTGTTCCGCTGGTTTGGGGCAGATTTGGGGCCGAGTCGTGTGATGATTTTTAATATTGTTAGAAAGTTAATTAATTATATTAGATTTAAGGTTGTTAATAAGTATAGATCTCGATAAATAAGTACAAACAGTTGAATGTATGGCTAAAGCGAAAGATAATGTTCATGATTTTTATACCTACTGGTTTAGTTTTCTTTTAACAATAATATATTTTGGTTGATTTGAACCTTAATAAATAAACATTATTCATAGAATTATATTTTATTTCATCAGAAATTGAAATATTTCACTGAAAAGCGACATTTTTTTCTTTGTAACAACTTACCCCAAGACTGTAACAACTTGACCCACGACAACGTTAGAAGTTACGCTTCGCCGAGTTGCAAATAAATGGCTTCCTACGAAAAACTAATTGCAATATGTTAAATGTAAGCTCGGAATCTTAAGGTACAATAAATTTAACAATAGATTAGTTAATAGTGAAGAGAATAACTACATTATTTCTCGGTCATTTTAAATGTTTTGTCGGTCATTTTAAAATTGTAACTTTTAGCCCCAGTCTTCCCTATATGCTAGGCTTGAACTGACTTGTATCAAAAAAGAAAACTTGAAAGTTTTGATGAAAATGTCAGGTTTTCTACCAAAGAAATGATCGATTTGTTGACACTTTCAAACTGGTCGTTGAACCCATAGGTAGATCAAACTCACCAAAAACCAAAATGGTCAAACTGGGCTCTCCACCCTTAAATCAAACTCTCGAAAAAACCAAAATGGTCAAACTAGATTCTCCACCCTTAAATCAAATTCTCCAAAAAAACGAAAATGCTCAAACAGCACCACTTGCTCCCTTAAGAAAGAAAAATATCCCGTAGATCAAGTCTAAACACCGTCGAACAATCCCTCTTTATCCCAAATAACACAGCAAGCGATGTAACACTGGCATCAAAGACTCGACTGTATCTTGGAATCTTCTACAAAAAGAGTATCGTAACCCTTCAGTTCCGTGGTCCAGTGACTGACAAACGAAACTCTCTGCCAATCTTCGCTAGCAGGGATCAGTGAATCTCTGAAAAGGATCTCTGGATAGTCTGTGGTGTTTCGTAGTGGCGACAGTTGTCGACTCCTCGAATAGACGCCGTGCGGTCATCTCTATTTCTGTCAGTCGGTTTGTTGCGTCACGTAAACGTGGTACGTGCGTGTGGTTCGTGCGTTTCGACGCTTGTATCGGCAGATGCAAAATAACGAGGATGACGATTAGCGTCCGGCGACCCAACGACCCCTTGGCCGGTGGTCCAATTTGCGGCTGCTTTGTCCAATTACCGGCCATTAGCCATTAGTATCGGCTGCCGCAACAACTCCTACGCCGCGAGTCTCTAGCTTCCTTCGACGCTGAAGACGTCCAAGAGGAGATCCAGAGACGCTGCTCCCCTCCTTTCTGTTCGCTTGGGTAACACGCTCGTTCCAAAGGTTTGAGGTATATTGGAATATTCAACGACATTATGGGTTCATTGGAGCAGATAAAGTTGAGGAACTTAAGCTGACAATTGCAAGGAGCGTGGTTATGAGCGTGAGGGATGGTAACAGTGATTCTGCGTGAAAAAATGAACTGAGAGGATGGGATGTGTGTTCGAAAGTGAGTTAGGCTATCTGGAATAGTTAAGAGGATATGTACCTATTAATTTTAGGGGATTTTTGTAGAATTTGTTAGATAACACGTTGGGCAATATATTCTGGACCGCATACACTGCGTCAATGGTAGCGAACGTATTAATATTATAGTGAATCTAATATGAGCATTATAGCACAACTGGTTGATAATATATTTTGACCGTAGAAAATATTCATCAAGATGTCTACTTATGGATATTTAAATTTAGGTATTCTTTATTGTAGATCGAGATTGTTGATTATGTACAAAAGATTGTAACATTACGTATTAAAGGATCTGTTTCTATATGTTCTAGTATTTGAGCATTTTAACATGCACAGCATTCAGCACTGATGATGAGTTTCACAAACTGTTTCCTTTGACAATTATAAAGTAGGTAACTATTTTAGAGTAGCAGTGAAATTTCTGTAGATATATATGACAATTTATATTTAAGATTAATTTGTAATTATCCTGGAGATTCCACTGCAAAACAATAATTCGTCCACGAATATAAATTTCCATGATATTTCGCGAGTGAGAGGAGCGCGAGCCAGCAGGAGCCAGGCCGTCGATTTGTCGCGGCCATTCTTACGGCCGCTTTCGAATCGGCGACGGTGGGGGGCGCGAGGTGGCGCGGTAGCCGGGGCCGATTTGCATGCAGAAGCGCTTCTCGATCGCTGTAAATTGGGTAAGCAGGATAATCGTAGTGCATATCTACGTGTTCTGGCTACCATTCTGACAAATAGAAAATCATTCTTCTGAATGGAAATCCTTCTATTATATAGTACCTCGACCCTTTTCTTATAATAGTAGCTAATCGTAAATAATACACGATATAGGTGATGCATTCTCGTTATTTGTGATGGCTATTTGTCATCTTTTAAAGCGTGAATGAGTAAGGAGTATTTCTTTCAATTCGAAAAGAGAATTTGTTAGATGAAACTAATTGTACCTACTGCAACTCGATCTTTATACCATTACACTCAGATTCTTATTCTCAGACACTAAAAAAAATTCTTCACAACACAGAACCTTTTCTCTACAAAAACAAAAAATTACCAAAATTCCCCTAAACTCCTCAATCAAAGAATCAAAAAGACTAAACTTCGAAGGACCCCTGGAACAGTCATCAGGCCTTTCACATGACCGTGGCCAATTAGCGCGACACATCAGCTGTCCGTTCGAATTAATAATCACAAGTCCTGACGAACGAACCTCGAGTGGGGCCCATAAATCGAGTTGGTGGTCGCGAGGATCGGCCGTTAATCGGTCATGAGAGCCTAATGAATCGCGAGGGACGCGTTTCGCGGTGGGCCTTAGGGTCCGGATGCTGTCTCTCCTCCCCACCCTTCCACGGCACGTCCGTCGATGGGGCCCCGATCTGTGTGGCGAAGGATTCCAAATAAATAAAAGGCAATAAGTGCGGGGCCCCGCGCGCGAAACCCGTGATTACGCGAGGCGGGCCCAGCTTGTTAGCCCGCTGGGGCCCGCTGACCATATTCAGCCTCTCATTCAGCGCCCCCTCCCCTCAGGAGCGCTGGCGCCTGCGCCGTTAAAATTGCCCGAAATTCGGGGAATCCCTGCCCCCGACGTATCCACAGCTCTCGTTCATCCCTTCGCACACGCCCCCTCCACGCGCGGATTTTTTTTCCACGGTGGAAAGAACTTTCGAAGAGAAGTAGGGCGGGAGGGAGGGGGAAAGGGCCTCATCGTGGGCCTGGGTGATGCTCATTGATAATTTGCCGCGCTAACCTGGCACCGGTTCTGCTTGTTTCTTTTTCTTCTTTTCTTTCTTTCTTCTTTTTTCTTCTTTTTTCTTCTTGCTCCTTCGCGTGTTCGTTTTGCTTCGAGAATCGAGGATGTTCTCTCGTTCTGTTTGGTTTTTTGGTTATGTTTCGGACGGTGCGAGTTCGTTCAGAACCAGGCTCGTTGGGTTTTGTGAATGGGAACGGATTACGGGACGGGACTGGGAGGAACGGTATCGACGCTTGTTGAAGCTTAAGATTGGCTTCGGTGTGTGGGAATGCTTTCTCGAAATTGAACCTCGTTGGAGAGCAGTTTTGACTTACTAGTTAAGAGTTAACCCTTATGCAATTCACTAGCGCCGTTACGAAGGCATTTGTAATATGCACCGTAACTCCGTTCAAGTTTTATTTACATTGAAATTTAATGACAAATTCATAAACATTTATAATTTTTTCTTTTCGAAACGAATTTTTCGATTTGGTAAAGTAGTTAATTCTGAAAATGACAGAAGCCAAACTAGCCCAAGTCTTCTATTATAATTTTATGGAGGACCAAAGAAACGTTAGCTATCACACATAAGACTGCATTGTACTTGAATTAGTTGGAACAATTAAGTCTTTTTTTATTTATTGTGTAGTGCAAATAGGCTCTAATAAAGTAAAGAAAGAGAAGTAAGATAGTGTCTATAACGTTGAAAAAAATCGTGTTGAATTAGTCTGGCTCTGACCTGTATGATTGTACCATAACGATTGATAAACCTGTCACAAATATTCCACATACTAACTATAATAATAATAATGCACATACGATCAATGTTCGAAATTAAGTCCAAAACTCTCAGAAAATTTCTTCAAACTCACTCCTTAAATTGTTACCAAAATGAATGACTACTTATTAATTAGGCCTTCCATGTTCCATGAAACGGAAGAGCAACGTATACCATTCACCACCTACAATGCTCACCTAACAGAGCCGTGATCTCACCGCAAAGCAAGCAGACGTCATCGCCGGCATCGTTATCGTTGCCATAATCGTCATGGTGGCCGGTGACCGGCGTCATCCAGCTAATGGCAGAGCCTCAAACATCTCACCGTTTAACGACTCGCCGGATCAGCAGGTCGTGTGTTTTCTTAACGACACCACGGGCTCGAGGAACCGCGGCAACATATAATCAACACATTTTTATGTCCCGCAGCCAAACTCCTTCTCCTCTACTGAATGGCGAAGCGCACGCTCTTCTCCATCCTTCTCTTTCTTTCTCTCTTTTTAGGAGAAGGTGGAGAGGAGCAGGCGAAATTACCCGACCACCTTGGGCGCCATGGCGCGAGCGCGCGCGCCACCGATGCCTTCTCTGGCAATTTGCCAATCGACCAGGCCCAGAAACCCCGACGATCGGTCATTTGCATTTTACGATTTTTCGAAGTGAAATTAACACGCCTCGCCGCCTTTCTCTTTCTTCACTTTCGAGGGACACAGGTCGACCCAGAAAATCTTGGCGATTGTGAAATTCGATTTGCTCCATGGAAGCTGGCCCTGTAAAGAGCTCAGACTTGGTTGAGGAAGCGTGGTGAATGTTAATGGTGTTAAGAATAATTGAAGAATTTGTTCTTACTCTACAAAATTTATTTATTATTTATATAGGAACTAGGAAGAGTGCACCTATGAGAATTGCGTCTGATGAAAAATTGCAGAAATTCATTACAGATCTTCGAGAAAAATAACAAGAATAGCACTTGATGAAAGTTCGGAAATTTTTACTAATCAGAGAAAAATTGCATAGAAATGAAATTTCAACCCAAATTGCAAAATGTCTACCTAGAAGAAAAATGTTCAACTAAAAAATAGAAGCTACTGCCTCCATGCTATTTCAATATTCTCTACAGCTGCTCCATTTAGAAAGTAATAAACAAATGATCTAATATTAATTACCGAAGGTCCATTCAACTAAAACAAGTTACCTGTCTGCCTACGATATCATGGTAGCAGGAAACATCTTGTTGGGTGGTCTAGCATCTTCGAGGAGAACCTCGACGTGTTCAATATGGATACAAATGCAGGGAACAGACAGTTTTAAGAGCATTCGTTCGATTTTATGGAGCACTAGAGTGAGAGACAGTGGGAATGAGAGAAAATCAGTCACTCTTCTTCTTTTTAACACTGAGGTGCTTGCATCATCGGTTCAGAACGTGCTGGCTGGCATGCTAAATAAATCAAAATCCACATCCTCGGACGTGCAACCGTGCCTCCTAACCATAATACACTTCCGAGCTTGGAATATTCATGAGAAACGGACATTACAATAGCCCTTCGATCCTTCCAATATATTCACAGGGACGATAGAAAATTCTTAGAAAAATGGCGATCAAATTTTTGGAGAGAAAAGGGAATTCAAATTAAGTATCTTTTAAATAAAGAAAAGAAAATTTTCAAGAACGGAGAAGAGAGGTCTAATGACGAAATTAGGTTAGAAAAATAATTGCACGATTATCCTTAATATGAGTGAAAAAAAAATTTCCAAATTTTCCATTGATAAGAAGTATAATATCTCGGAGGTTGTGTTTTGCGAGTGGCCAGCAAATTTCGTAAATTTGTCGACGTAGATTATGGCTGATATTGTTACAGATCGCAATATGGTCGCCGCGAAACCGATCGTTGTCCCTCTTTCTGAATTAAACCACTCAAAAAATTTACTCACGATACGGGACTTAGGTAGTGCACGGGAATTTTGAGAAATAATACACAAAAGGAATTTACTATTATAATATTTCGTGTATTTTGTCAAGGTATGACTGTGCGAGAATGTACGGTGTTCACTGCTCGAAAGTTGGGGTGTATCTGCTCGTATCGTTGGAAAAACTGTTTTTTATTAATTCGTACTATTTCCCTGTTGATGTAAGAGTGCATGTGGAGATGCATGTACATATATTTTCGTGATTGGTGTTTGGCTATGGGTGTGGTTTGTGAGGTGATGAAGAGAGAAGTTTTGGGTACTTCTTTTTATGTTACAAATTGTCCAAGGATTCCTAGAAATTGATTGCCGGGACAGGTGTTAGAAAATAACAATATTTGCAACTTCTCGCACATGCGGTGACCGGATGTCCAGAAATAATAGGTTAAGAATATTGTTTTATGGAAAGTTGCGCTCGGGTACGAAATTTTCGCTGGTTTCCTTTATTGCGCTAAAAGATTTACCGGTATCCGAGCGATGTCGACAGACGTAATACGCGTGTGACAATATGAATAAGTAAAATTGCGGAATCGTGCAGTCGCAAAGTCATAGAGACAGCGAAAGATTATAGGACCTACAGGTACTAGACTAAGTTACTCTCACTAATATTTGGACACACTTTCGAGCAGAATAACTTTTTTTAAATTGGACAAACGACTTGAGTTTTTTTGAAACGTTAGAAGGTATACCTGTACTAGATAACCTGCACAAAAATTTTGAAAAAATTGCAATTTTTGGAAATCGCGAAGAAAATTGTAAAGGTCGCTTTATCTGAGCCCAAGATGAAAATTTAAAAACTACGTTTTGTAGATTTATGTGAATTAAACACATGCTGAAAATTTCAGCAAATATCGTGAATGTGTCGAGATAGAAAAAAATAATAAAGTTATTAATTTAAAAAACACTTCTGCCATTATCCTTAATATGAGAGAAAAAAGAATTCTTGAATTTTCCAAGAGGAAAAAAAGAATTGATGTAATTATTAACAACGTGTCAATTTCTCGAAGGCAGTGTTTCACGAACGACCAGTAAATATCGTGAATTTGTCGAAGATAGAAGAGGAATAAAATGGTAGCGAGCTGGTTCGATGGCTGTTCCGCGAACGGCGCAGGAAGCAGTTTTACGAGGATCGGTCACTGTTCGGTCGTGGCAACGGTCCGATTATCTCGTTTCCACGGAATGACCGAGAAATGCTACCTTAGAAAACAAGGAGGTGGACCGGTGCTCGAGCGGAGCCGCATAAAAATCGCGCGGAATTGCCGGTTACAGGGAACGGTCCCCTCAGCCACGAATTCGTCGCTCGTGTTGCTTCGATTTCTCCTTATCCAATCGTGACTGTCCTCTCGAATTCGCTAAAACCATTGTTCTCTCTTGGTAACCACATTGGGATCGATAATGGAATAATTTTCTCTGTTGAGTGAAGTAAATTGAATGGAGAACTTTTACATTTTTTCTTATCTGAGGTCAACCCTCTGGAGATTTTCGACGTGACTACCTTTTCATCATGTTCAGAAATTTCGTACTTTTTTATCGACATTTTTTCCTAAGAGATTTCTTATTTCACTCGTAACTCATGTGATTTCTTTCTTATAACTCAGCTGGCGCGATTCCTTCCTTATGATTTAACCTACCTACGTGATTTCTTCCTAATTCCTCACAATATTTCTTAATTAATATTGAAATCAACAATATTGTCACCCATATTCGATGGTAGGTAATCCTTACTTCCAAAAAATTTAATTCCTCCAAAATTTTTGATATTTTTCTACGATAAATGATCCTATTGTAAAATGCTATTAAAATTAAAATCTATATCAAAAGAATATAGTCTGCATAGAAGTATCGAGTCTAGATTTTGAAATAAAGTAGGTATCTGCATTCGAAACTTTTAAAACTGAAAATGGCATCAATATCGAAACATACGAATTTTGCTGAAGAAATTTGAAGAGTTCTTGAAGTCAGGCGTTCAAAAGACGCGTCGATCACGCGATTAAGAACGAGTGGAGGGAACCGTTCGCGATGTGAGGTCCGTGGATCGCGATCATGCAAGACATAGGACGAAGCTTGAAGCTTGTTACGCGATGGTTACCTGGAGCCATTGGCGTAATCAGCGAAGTATAATACTAGAAACCTGAGAAATGTTGTTTACTTAAGGAAGTCGTATGGGTGAAGCAAATCAATAGTGAAGTAACTGTTTGCTCCACTTCGGTGCGGGAGATTTTGTTCTTCTGTTTTGTCGAAACTTTGCATATCTACTATACGATTCAGATTATTTGAAAGTGATGTATAATTTGAAGAGGCTGACAGAAGTGGATGTGGCCACTTAATTAGTCTTATAATTAGCGAGAATTGTGGGTACTTGAGAGTAGAGAGAGTCTCCAAAATGAATTCAGAAAGAGGGGAAACTTGGACGGCAAGAAGGCCAAGTTTGGCCGTGGTCCAGGGCCAGGGGGAAGATCAAGTTCGCCTCAAATTAATTAGCCAAAAAGGAAGCCATCAAACTTCTCATAATACCTGTGCCTCATCCTCTGTACAACTATGTAAGCTGGCCGAACTTTAACACCCGATAAAACGGATGAAAATCAATCCGTAGACGATGTAAGAAATAAAAAAACAAAACTCAATGAAATTCAAGAAATAGGCTGAAAGTTGTGACAAAAAGGGGAAGTGCGAGACTATCCCTAAAGTGCTTGAAAAACCTTTGAAATTGTTCTGAAAAGAATGAACGCGCACCCACTTACTTCCAAACAAAATGCTAAAAGTTATAAAACAAGAACAAAGAGGAAGAACGTCTTCGAAATAATGTGTATTTTCTACTCAATATACAAAATACACAAAATTCATCACTTCCACGCAAAAGAAGAGATATCAAATTATTCTAAAAAAGGAAATGATTAAGGAGCAATACTGTTTTTGCATAAAATAATTTGTAACCTCCACTCAAAAATCCAATATCTTCTTCATCCTACTTACATAGAGGCGCTACTAATGATTATCGAAGTTCTTTCAAATCAGATTTTATTGATGCATATCGGATTCCACTTTTCCCCTTTTTGTTATTAAAGTAACTATCATCTTTATTGTTAAAGTATTATTGCTCGGCTGCATATTGGAATTATTCTTTTAAAACTTTTATAATAAAACTTCAAGTTGCATTCAACATTATCGATATCTCAACGATATTACCAATAACATTTAGATCTGATCGATATTTGAGGAGTTGAAATAATAAACGATACAAGTGCCAACGTGAACTGAAAATTTTTACTTCTGGCAATTACATCGTTTACCATTTCACCTCCTCGTTTATCGATAAAATGATCATTAGTAGCACTTCTACTTCGTCCTTCCAAAGAAACACACAGAACACATCTACCTCGAAACAAAAGGAAGAAAAATCACAAAGAGTAGAATCGCCTTCGATCAGCATCACCACAAGAATTGCGAGCGGTAGCCGCGGGGGTTGTCTCCCGTCTACAGACAGGGCGAATCCTGTGCTGACCCGGCGATTATCCCGTCGACACCGCTTCTTCTTCACCCCGTGGTGACACGCCTCTTGGTCCTCTTGCACGAGGCCACGAGTCACCGTAGTGATCCGCCATTGCGTCACCCCTTTCCGCCCCTCTGTGGAGGGTTCCCTCTGTCCCTTTGATCCCAAGCTTTTTTGTTCTCCCGTTCTCTCCCACCCCCCGGGGGCTGGTTCACGCGATTCCGCGCGTTAGTTAACCCGATACACGCAGTGAGCCTACGATGAACGAGGCCAGTCGGGGGCGTGGCGGCTCCCTGGTGGTCCGTCACTGGCCTGGCCTACGCTTCCTGCGTGGGCCTCGCGAGGAAACCCCCGGGGAACCAGCGATTCTCCGCGCTGACCTCGAGAGAGAGAGGATTCTGTTGTGGGATTACCAAGGATTTTTACTCTTGTTTAATGATCATAGATTTTTTGAGAAATTTGTAGAGTTGATAAGAGCTTGGTAGATTCTTTGAAGTATTCACCCCTTCCGTTACGATTTTTCAATGGCTACTTATCTTAACCCTTTCGCTCCAAAGGGCGTATATATACGCTCTCGAAGAATGAACATTCATATACGAAGAGCGTATATATACGCTCTCGAAAAGTGGGCGCTCGGGTACGAAGAGCGTACATATACGTTCATACCATATATACTTTTGTTTCTTTTTTGTTTTTGCGACAAAATGATCGTTTGCCAAATTTCATTTAAATCTTATAAGACAGATATTGGAAACATATGGGAAAGAAAAATCAGATATGAAATGTACCTCAGTGTCGACTAGTCAGTAATGCGCTCCGTTCATAGCGATCATATTTTGTCACAAGCGCGCCGTAGCGAAAAGGTTAATGCTAGGTACACATCACTTTAATAATGCTACTGATCGCTAATGTTACCGATCACTTCGATAATCATCAATTGAAATGAAAAAGGTCGAGACATTGCATATGCTTTCTATTTAATAACTTCTAAAATTAGAAGTAAAATGAGCGTTTGTTATACCTTAATCATAACCTACACCACGAATGTGACTCGTTATTATAAAGCAAGGGGTTAATCGAGGCTTGGAATGTCTCACCACCATTGTAGCTATCTTTATCAGGGTTTAACAGACATAGTGATAACACCGTGTGTCATTTATATCTCTGCTCAAGTCAGAAATCGTCTACCAATCAGGAAAACAATTAAAAAGAATTTTGTAGAATTAGTTTAGAAAGAGGGTAAGTCCGGGATAGATCGACCACCGGGAGAGACCGGCCAGTGTTGATATTTTATAACCGAAACAGGAGAGGGCTATGTGTCTCATTTAAGTAGAACAAGTGAATCAGCTTGTTGTTGATCTCGCACTAACAGTTAAATTATAAGGTACACTTGAAACTTTCTATAAATCTGAAAGTTTTTTGACCGAGTTACATTGTTAGTGGTATTTGAAAGACAGGTGAGTTTATTTACACTATTCCGATATTGGGGGATGTAATATGCGCAGAACTACAGTATAACCTCAATAATACACATATATTCGTTTTTAGTTTATGTTGAAAATGTGGTTTATCACTCCCGTGATTGTGGTATAGTTCAACCACATTAACTCGGGACAGTTCGACCACGTTGATTAAATATATACGATAATATTGGATATGATAGGAGGGCTAAATGGAGTGCTGACTCCTTAAAGAATGCAACGGAATATGTACAAAATGGTGCAATGGGTGTAAATGAAGCCGCTCGAAGTTTTGGAATTCCTAAATCAACCCTGAAAGATAGGATTAAAAGGTCTGATGCAAGAAAACAAAACAGACTTGGAGCGTCATCATGCTTAGGAGATGATGCACAAATGGAATTGGTACGACACATGAAAAAAAAATGCAATGATTTGGATTCGCACCAGATCGAGAGTCCGTTAGAATATGGGCTTTTCAATTGGCTGAACAACTGAAATTAAAGCACATGTTCAATAGAGAAAAGGGTAAAACCTGGTACGATTGGCTAAACTCATTTTTGTGCCGGCATCCCGACCTATCGATTAGAAAAGCCGAGGGAATTTGTATCGCTCGTGCTACCGGAATGAATCGAGAGACTGTGAAACACTATTTTCCACTGTTAGACAAAACTCTCATCGATAATGGCAAACTCCATGACAAACCTTCGAATGTTTTTAACATGTTTTTCATATACCAATTAATTTCCTCGTTTATTATACATTTTGTAAGCTACACTTTTTGTTATTTTTCAAAGTCGGTCTAACCCGTAATGGGTGGACGCTCTAACCAAGAGATACGGGTGAGACCGGCCAGTTGCAATGTCAATGTTTTTTGCTGAAAATGAAGATAAATATTTTAATTTGTCGCGAGGTATAATTTTGTGTATACTCTAAATTACTTGGGCAATGCTTTAATTTGCCCAAAACAACAAAAATCTGAAAAGAACAACGATTTTTTTTCCAAAAAGTGATCGAACTTACGCTATTTGCTTCGATTGAATGAGAGTATCGCGATCAGAGTAACCAATCTTCAATATCCTTCTTCCTTTATTTTCCACTACGAATCTCGAAATTACAATTACCCTCCACGCTAAATCAATTTTTATTTCCCCTTTCTTGCAACAAATGTATCCTTCTCACTAATTAACATCTGCTGCCTTAACCCTTCCATTCACACGATACCAATAATTTCACTTGCAAGATCCTACAAACAGCCTCCCTGTCACAAAATCCCCCTTCGATCTTTCGTTGCTCCCATAAACGTCCCTCCACCCATCCCGGAAGTTCAACGGTTCAACCGTTCTCTCTCTCGAGGAATCTCTTCCAAGAGGGAGACGTATCTTTCTCAAGCCTCGAGCATTCGATTCCGCCGTTAATGGCGGCGCTTTCAGCCAGCTTTTCACTCGTTCCAGGAGCCGGTAACGTCTCGCGAGGACGCGTCGCGTCTACATAGATCTCGATCTCTCCAATGTATCACGATGCGCTATTAATAATCGCGAATACAACCGAGATGGCTAATTGACCACGGCGCTGCCTATTAGATTAGGTCCTTTCGGCCATTTCCTCGAGGCTCCTCCGCTCGATTCATCTGTCCGTCGCGCAAGCTCGTCTATCCTCGCGTCTCGAGGATCCTCGAGCCGGAAACGACGACAACGACGCGTCCCAGAAATCGTAAAAGGTAAACTCTACGATGCGGATCTCCCCGGGAACGGTTTTTTATTTCGCGTAATTAGGGGTTGTCTTCGAGACGAAGTAGCAGTCGTTCGAGAGTCGGAGACGGACGAGGTATCGGGAGTATCGATACGTCGAATCTGCGTTAGAAGTTGCGGCTCAGGAAGTATGGCAAAATTGGAATGCTAATTTTACAGTTTCTACCGTTAGAACGTGGAGAAGAATTCTCGTTGTCGAAATTCATTTCAACACCTTACGTACGTGTTGAACTCCTTTTAGGGGTTGTTGGTTTCGATGTTGCCTATTTGTAGGTTGACTATTTCGTATATAGTAATAATAACTATAATGACGATGAAACTGAAACTCTCTCGAAGGAAATAAAAACATTCATATCCATAATATTAACAATTCCGAAGGTAAACATTCAGTTAGGTAGCTAAGACACGACGAAATCGTCAACTTACATTCGAGAAAATTTCCAATGTTACAATTTTAATTCAACAATTAAAAGACACCCTGTATATGGGACACTCTGTATTGGCTCGCAATTGCGAAAGGGTTAATGCAAAATTCAAAAAAAAAACACGAAGGAAATATTTTTTCAATAAGAAATTTTTCAGAAAAGAATTTTTTTCTCTTACCTATGTCGCAGTAATATCTTCAATTATCGCATGATCCATCGTCAAGCATTGTTCTTAACCGCAGATTCGCGCACTTTGCCCCGGCAAAGAGATTTCAGCGTCCCGTGCGTTTGGTATCTCGCAGGAGCATCGCGTGGGCCGAATCGCAGGTGGGAAGATCGAGGGGTGTGCACCAGGAAATATTCCCCTCGCGGACCTGCAATTAGAACGAACGCGACGTGGGTGAGTAAAGGTGGACGGTAAATCAGCCACGGTGCTCATGCTGCGACGGCCCTAAGAAACGGTTGAGCATCTGCAAAGATCGAGGAGATCATTCTCTCGATGCATCAGGTGCAGAAAAATTAATTTTTTATCTTTACATTTGCCTTAGATTCACTTCTATCGTAGCGTATTTTAGTTTGCATAATTATTAACCGGTTACAGTGACTTCAATGTGACTTAACCCCTTCAATGCTGTTAGAATTTGTAAGCATTTTGAAATTTTGCTTGCACTGTGCTCTATTAGCGCCTTCTAGCGCAATTTCATCGTAATTTAATCCCTAGAGGAGAAGGTCTAAACATGGGCTACTACTTTTATTTCAGGATTTATTGTCAAACCTGTGGATGATTTTTAAGATATAACACTTGAATACATATCAACAATATGTTTGCTATATGATACGAAATGAAAATAAGCTGAACAAAAGCAATGTATGTTGCAAATTATGTATTTAAAATAAAAGAGGTAATCTTCATTTTTAGAAAAGTGGTCTAAATATGAGCCACGCTTAAAATAACCGAAATGGAAAGTAAGAACTGCATATTTTCAGGTTGAAATATTAGGTTAAAGTATAAGGTTTATCTACATATAAAAATGGAAACTTAAACTTAAATACTATTTACAGTATTTACAATCTATTTACAATAGTCACAAACATATATCTTTTTTTTTTATCTTCCTTTTTAATGTTTTGGTATTTTTCTTATTATAATTCTCATAGTCACCGAATTCTAATATTGGCTAGCCCATATTATAAAGCTACTAGCTTTGTAGCGAAGCTTACAATATCAGCAATGTAGTAGTCTTAGTTAATTAGCTCTTAGTTTAATAGATTATTGCTGAAACAATAAAACGAGCTTACCCGAAAAATGTTTTAAAATAACGAAATAAGAGAAGTCACTATCTCCTCCGCAAAACTTATTTCCTTCATAACTCGTAGTTTCATCCTATTTTCAATAGGGTCAAACACTTAACACATTCAATACTTCAACTAGCCCATATTTAGACCTTCTTCTCTAATTTTGGTCCTTTACGCCTACTCTTAATTTTTGTCCTGTCGACCTTAATTTAAAGTAACGCGGCCAAAATATCTCCGTATTTATAGACAGAAGTGCAGTCAGAAACACCTTTCAACAAAAGTTTCCAACATACAGATATTAATCAAACATATGAAAATATTAAATGGACACTAACTTGTGCCACATATTTCAAACCGTCCAACGGAACACCAATTTGTCACTCTACTTTAACAAAATTCCACAAATAATCCCCCTCGCCAACCACTGTCATAAATCCACAAATAACCAACAGAAGAATTCTGAACTACCCTACTCCACCCCTAACCAACAATTTCCAAAATCCACCAAATCAAAAGGCCAAAACGTGAAAAATTAATCACCCTCGAATCCCGCCTCTGTAACCATGCTACCATGTCACTAACAACACAACCTAACCATACATCCTAATAAAACCATTGGAGAATCGGTTTCACGAGATTCGTCACGGTGTAGATAAGCGACGTAGGATCCATCGCCCTTAAACAGACGTTCCCTGACAAATAGACGCGACCAGCGGTGGCACGAGGGTGGCCAGACTCCTAGGCGAATTCA
>NW_017100254.1:1014060-1015702 GCF_001263275.1 Habropoda laboriosa
GCAGTCTGTCACACATTCGATCCGGTCAGCCTTCGAGATATCGGTGGCGCGCAACAACGTGCTCGTTTTATTGCACAGTGGCTCGCAGATGTATCAGACAATAAACTACGGCCTGTTTGGGATTTGTGGGTCGTGTATTAATCTTCGTGTATTTATGTGGCCGGTTCTCTGGTCTGGAGAAAAAGCAGCGGCGGCAGTGGCTGGATCAGCATCGCGAAACGCGACGAAAGCATCGATTTCAGATAAAATCGAGGCTTACCCTTGAAAGAAAGGGATTCGACGGTAAACGATCTGGACTGGGGGCATCGTTAGGGTTATTGGACACGCTTGTGGCTTGGACCAAGTGGTCCAAGTGTTCCGTTTTTTAGAGCTTCGTAGGTGGTCTTGTTTTGAGGGAGGCAGAGGAAGATTTGTTAGAGGATTGTGAAGAATCGAGCACCGTGTATAATATTCTCTGTTCCATTTGGTGGAAAGGGATGTTTAGTTTCGATTGTTGCATATCGTTTTGGTATTTTTGTTAAAGAGTACGGTGTGCGTGTATCAATTTCTTGTGTTTCCTTAAAAGGGTTGAATCAAGGGATGGATTAACCCTTTGCACTCTGAGCATTTGGAAACAGTTTTTTTCTTTTTCTTTAGTGATCTAAATATATAGAAGGATAGGTACTGTGAAGCACTTCCTAAAAAATTAATATCCTGCTTGTAATTCTTTTTTCTTTGGTTCCATGACGAGCTACTGAAACGAAACACAGATTAATGCAACAGATTGCAATTTTACCACGTCTATTAATACATTTCAGTCGCACCACGTGAATTACCATTAGGTTTGATAGCCAGTAACAGATTTTCGTGGGATTTACAGCTAATTAAGCCGGTTCTATGATCGCAGCTACCGTAATTTAATTCTTCCTCCGTCAAATCTTCCAAATCAAAGCATCCTACGCCCATACTGCATTAAGATGCTTGATGTACCTACCAAATGTTCACTGAAAACAATCAACAAATTCACCATTAACACTAGGTTTACGGACATTTCTTACATACCTATCTCTACGGATACTTTCTTTAGAAAACAACATATTTCATTCTCAAAACAGCATATTATACACTGTTAACTTATAAATCAAACTACGTGATATTATATATTTATATCAAATTTATAATAAGCATAAGTGGCAGGAGAGAAATGTAAACGGTTTCTGTAATTTTCCTTATGAAATTCGAACTGCGTCAAAATTACGCGCTCCGTAAATCTAGTGTTAAACACCATTAAAAAAAATATGTATTTTTTTTTTAATATCTTACGAATTAATATTATTTCGAATTTTCAAAAAAATTCGCGCCATTCTCGACATCAATCGAAGAGAAATATATCAAAGCATCGGTAACAGAAAGAAATATTCAATTCGTCGTTCGATTGGCGTTTTTCGTCGAGCAGGTGCGTATCAACGTTATGTTAATGGCCGTTCAAGAGATTTCAGCTAACCATATGCTATCCGATCAAAGGGGGGGGCAGAAATACTAATAGAAACCGTACCGCAGAAGCAAGTTCGAATAAACGATGCCCCGTCCAGGTCTAATCATTTCTGGCCGCCTAAGAAACCCTGGAACGGAAGCCAATTTGTAAATTGCCCCGATAAACCAC
>NW_017100254.1:1015746-1032351 GCF_001263275.1 Habropoda laboriosa
TGAATATTTTTTATTGCATCGTTTACTTGTAATTATGGAGCTTTCTGTATTTTAAATCGCCTTGGAAGTTCTTAGCAGAATCTTAATGTTGAAGTTGAAAAATTTCACTCTTTTGATGATTCTGAATTCAAAAAAATGATCGAAACAATTGAAAAATTTGAAGCTGACATGTGGCAACTATTGTCATGCATATGTTAACCTGTCAAACTCATCTCGATCAATATTTAACTATCATAAAACTTCCAGCTAAGTTCAACCACCATTTTCTCTAACAAAAATCAAATTCTGTATACTCTTTTAACCTCCTTCAATATTATTTTTCTTACCGTGTTATCGCGTACAGTAACACCTCACCGTGACCGACACTTCCTTTTTGGCGCGCTGCGTCACTACTGAATATGTCGCATATCAACAAGCTGCAGAATTACCAACCCCGCGACACTAAATCTCAGTTTCTCACAGCTACGTTTACAATTATCTAATTACTCAGTGAAAATACTCAAAACCATAAAATTGCAATTTTAAAACGTTCACTACCTGCGTTTTTACACTAATCAGCGTACCTACGCGTAAAAAATTATACAAAACACGTAGTTGCGCATTTAGTACCAACTGCACCTGCGCAAGTGCAGGCATGCATTATACGATGTAAAGACGAGGAAACTGTAGGTATTAAGAATGTAAACAACAATAATACGAGGATTGCATGGGTTAAGATAATTAAATGAAGGAAAAGCAAGATTTTATATTCTTCTTAATATTTGTCTTTTCGAATCATGGTTATTCGACGCGGCAGCAGAAAATGTACAGGGTGAGAAGGAAAGGGGGCTGAATAGCTAACGTAACCATCCGATAAAAATCAAGTTATCTCGGCGTTTCGCGAGGAGCAGCCGCGTAACGCAACCGCTGACGCCATTAGAATATCGTGGTCGCATACCGTGGGCACCGAAAACGAATGCCTGGCCCGGGAAAAGGGGTGACAGGCCCGGCCAGAATGGAAGGGATTAAGCAGGATCGCCGGCGCCTTTGACCGGGAACCCCGTGGCGCGCGACATGCCTCGTCTGACCGCCATTTAGCGTGAACCTGTCTCCACGGCGAGCCACTCTGCTTGGACCTGGTCGTTTCGTTTTCGAAAACGGAATGTTTCTACGCTGACGAACAGTTTTCGCCATGGGTAACGAAATAGAAGGGTTGACGTTTTTTGGGTTGTCGTCAATTCCGCAAGTAACGAATATTAGGAACTCTGGATGACGTTAATGATTATTGTTCGATGAGATATCCGTCTATTTGATCGTAAAGTTGGACCATCTTTCTCTTCTGAAACGCCACGTAGAGAGATCGTAAAATTTTTAGGTGGTATAAGGATTATCTTGTGAATTAGAGTCACACTTGTGGCATAGATTATGATCGAGATAGAGGTAGGAAAGTTTTGTGCGAGATTTTTATGCTTTAGTATAGTTAAAACTGATTACAGATGACGCTAATGTACACTTTAAAAATTACCAATGACTCAATTTAACCACAAAAACATTTAACAATATGTAGTCACGTTAAAATATTCGTTCACATTTTGTTGTACAAGGTTGCAACAGCTTATCTAAACGCTTTGAAAAGTCGCCTTGAACCCGACAATTACCCCAGGAGGAGTCTAACGAGCGAATGTGGCGACGTCTTTCTCGGTTGGCAAAGTGCTGGCAGGATGCTACTCCATTCCGCCCACGCAGAGAAGCCGTGTCTGATCCCGTGGTCGAAATTTCAGTGTAGTGGTGGTGGCGGCCGGGCGGGTGGCGGTAGTAGGTCCCGGAGTTATGTTACGGTCGGCCATAAACGAAATGAGAAAACTGTCCGGCCGCCGTTGAAAAATCTCCGCGGAATACAAATGCTTGATTTTTTCGGGCGGCGCTCGCTTTTTGTCGGCCGCGCCTACGAGAGCTTTTTTCAGGACGGTTCCACCATCGACAAATGACACGCGGATCGTAACTGAAGTTGCACGACGGCAATGATAATAATAATCGTCCTCCAGAACCTGTCGGGCATCCTTCAAGTCCATAATTGGTCTCATGTCCTCGAATCATTGTGATCGATTTTGATTGAAGTTACTTTAAGGGATGAAATAAAAATAAATTAGTTCAGTTTCACTAAAATTAAAGTATACTTCAGTAAAATAGTCTTCAAATGTGGTACCTATAGAAAAAATATGTTACATACTTTCTAATAAGTTCCAAAACGAATCCAGTCAACATCACCTAAACAATAAAGACACCATTAGACCAACAAGTAGGTACTCCAAAACTGCTATCTGCAGAGACAACACAGATGCTATCTTTATGTACCTTCTGTTAAAGCCCAAAGTGGATCCTTTCAATTAGTATCTTCAGAAAACACAGAAGTACCAGTGTACTTATACTCTTTGCCCGAAACGATTTCAGCCGCCTTCACAAGAACAATAAATGTCCCTCATCATTATAATGGACACTGAATACATATTTTTAGAAAAAAAAAAGAACACTAACATCATATACCTTCTGATAAGGCCCAAAAAGCAAATCCATACAAATAGCTCAATACACAATTTAAGCAACTCCTGAAAATTAATATCCTTAACAGCAATACACACATACCTACACCGTGGCCATATATTTTCTGTTAAGGCCCAAAGTACTAAACAACGAGTGCTCTGCATTATGCAAACGGACCAATCCACCATCGAACAATCCACCACCCTTCTCGTCCAAGGAATACCAAACTGTCATTCCATACTTCAAGCAGTCCTCCATCAGGCCCCGTGCACATACATCGAGCGTTTCCAAATTAACCAATAAATTAACGAAGCTCCCAGGGACAGTCGGTCTGAATACGAGGACCAGTCGATCGGGCTTTTCTTTCGATTCATGGCTCGCAATTAATCTCGATCTCGTTCCCGTAGCATGCTGCCGTGGGCCGGCACGGTCGTTAATTCGGCGCTGACGAAGGGGCCCAGCCGTGTGACGGGGGGACCACGACGACAGGGAGAGAGAGAGAAAGAGAGGGAATGAAGAGCGGAGGGGCTTCTTTCGGGGCCCGTTCCGCTTGTAAGAAGCGAACACGATGACATTCGTACCGGGCCCGAGAAAACGAGTCGGGCTACATGGAAGCCTACACGAGCGAACGGACGATTCGGAATCAGATGTTATCTTTGACGAGGGCTGCCGCTGGTGGGGGGAGACCGGGGGCCCTTTCTCGGTGCCCCGCGCCAAGATACGGATCTCCTTGGCGCCACCGTCTCCCGGGCCCTTCGCCACGGGGCCACGCAAGTAGCGATGGCCACTCGATTCTTCTATTTTTCTCTCCCTCGCGAGCTTTCGAGCGATTTAATTGCACCACGGCTTCCCTCGCTTGCTCGTAATTGCACTTGGTGCCAGGGGTTAAACAATTTTTCAGAATATTTATACTTCTTCCCTTTCTTTTTTGATCGCCCTTAAGGTGATCTCGTGGATCAAGAAAATTGTTGAAGCATTTGAAACCACCCTATGTATAATTAGAAATAAAATCTTGTTCAACCTGTAGAATTGTTTGTATCTGTAACAAGGGAAACAAGAACTTCATAAGTAGACAACAAAACCTTACGTTTTACATTACACACCACAGAAAATATCAATGAGAAATATATACTACACATATATGTACAATATTCCAAACAATATTTGTACTCGTGTATCATCT
The DNA here is from genome assembly GCF_001263275.1 of Habropoda laboriosa. Lineage (NCBI taxonomy): Eukaryota > Metazoa > Arthropoda > Insecta > Hymenoptera > Apidae > Habropoda > Habropoda laboriosa. The sequence goes on from NW_017100254.1 coordinate 1,019,450, forward strand.
CCCACATTTACAAATAATCCATCACGCTCCACCAAACCCAGTAACACCCTTATACACTCAACAATCTCATGCCATCCACGATCATTTCCCACATTCCACCATCGAGCATCCAAGGCACAAAAAAAAAAGTCCCAACGATCGTATAGAACGATTCGAGGCCTCTTGAGTCCATCACTACACGAGGCCGGTGCTGCTGTCGGAGCCCTGAAAGGCTGGCTCTCGAAGGCCCTAAACGCGGTTTAAGCGTAACCGATACCCCAGCGGGGGGGCCCAGGTACCGGTCTCTTCTCTCTTTGCGTCCAGCCATCGGAAATTCGTTTCCACGATTGACAACGGGACCGGGAACGATGAGGGACGACCGACCAATTCCCCCAGTATTTTCGTTTCCCCGTTTCGTTATCGTGCGCGCGTGTCGCCCGCCTGGCAAGCCTGTACCTGGATGATCCTCCTGGTATCAGCCGGATCGATCGAAGCCGGATATGTCCGCTTGAATTTACCGACGGGACACCGTGTTCCAGCCGTGTTCTCGAGACGTTAATCCGCCTGGACCGTGAGTTATCGTCCTCCCGCGCGAGGGAAACGCGGTTAATTTGCCGCCAGGCGACGATCCTCCTCATGATACGAAGTCTGATGACCCCTCTTCTGCCACGGGAATCCTGGAAAAATTTTGAAGGAGATAATTTCGTTTGATCTTAATAGTCGAATAGTTTATATAGATACGTAACAGTTGTTTAAAAATTATTCGTTGAATTTTTTCAGACGAAGATCTTGTAAGATAATGTTTATACTAATATTTAGAGATCCAGTGTCACAGGTGGATGTGAAACGTGTACCTACTAACACAGAAGAATACCTCAAAGTTTCAATCTACCTATTCTTACAACACTTCATCATATACGAAAAGTGTTAATATCTCAGGAAGGAAGAGTTTCCAGACCTACATTTCCATCCTTAAGAAGAGCAGAATAAGGTACCATATTTTGACCTCCTATTTTGATACACCCTGTATATCGGTGAAAGTCAAAATACCGTAGTGAAATCGCCACTTCAGAAATCGCACGGAATAATTGAATGCTCGAGCAAATGGTAGTACCGGGAATATTTTAATAAACGGATCTAACGCAGCGTCGCGTCGTCGGTACGAACAATAGCAAAATTGCACGTACGGTATGCATCGGCATGGCTGAGCAGATACACGGCGTATAATTTACCAACGGCGGGGCCCGGAGGGAGGGTTCCATGCAAATATCGAGAACAATGAAACGACGAGGCTCGCATTAATTAAGTCGTAAGCAGAATAGGAGACGTTCTTCGATTCGTCGATCGAGCGTCGTCGCGAGTTCCGAGTTAATTGGCTCTCTAACCAAATAATTGACAGTAAGTAGGAAATGAGAAGTTATTCCTCGTAGGAGTTGTTTGTCTCGTCTCCCACTTTTCTTTTACCCTCCTCCCTCGCATCTCTCTCTGTCTCTCTTTTGCTCTCTTTTGCTCTCGCTCACACTGTGTCGCTGGTAACTATCGCGGATCGACTACGCGGCGCATTAACGAGCGAACGTCGTAATTAACCGCCGTCAGGGAATCAGAGCTTGACTCGTTGTCGGAAGTTCTTGGAATTCGTCGAACGTTCGTCTCGATTTCTAACTGTGCTTCGACTAATATCAGACGAATGTTTCACAGATCCATTTTTCCAAAGATTACCTAGACAAGAGATAAACGAATCATCGAAGGGTAAGTAAGTATTTAGTTAGCCGCGCGAGAAACGGGATTTACCGGGATAGATAATTGGTAGATGATCTCTTGAAACTTACACCGGTCGAGTGACCGTTGAAATTATCGTGATAAGCTTATAGACCCATGCCCTAGAAGGATTTTCCTCATTCTCGATGAATGGACCCCCTATGAGATGCATCGGGCTCATTCTTAAGCGTAATCCTGGTAAACTTGGACTTATGGCATTAAGTGATCCTAAGCCCCTTGTAGTCAGGTGGATCGTAATAAGTCTGTTGTTCCAACGTGCAGTCTTCCTCAGAAAAATACAAAATGATCCTTCCATGCGTGATTTTATAATAGAAGTGAAGAATAATTGAAGAATGTTAGGAACGTGTCTATTCTGTGCTAAAATATTCCAACCTTTTATTTCACATCTACCGAATCTTTCATTCAATTTCTAATGTCTTCTTCTAATGTTTCTCTTCCAAATCAAATCTAAGTTTGAAGAATTCTTTAATCAACGATCTTCGATATATTTCATCCATCCGAAAATCGTAGATTCTGAGAAGCAAAGAGAAGTAAAGGAGTAACAATTATAATCGAGAGAAGAACTAAGCGACGGCCATAATGGCCGCAGCGTGGAACGGCTGGCGCCGTCGAAGATGGCCAGGAAAACGCCCAGTCTAGGGAAGATGACGTTGTAAATATTTTCTGTCATCGGCGGCACTGTGTCAGAGCCTGGTCTTGTCTTCGCTTTAATAAAGGCAGTGGCAGCATAGGTACCTCTTTGGAAAGCATGTCACCTGAGCCCGGTATCGGACACTGATGGTGCGGATAGCGGCGCTTTGTGTCTTTCGTGTGCCCCTCTCGGCCGAAAAGATCACCGCACTCAAAAGACCTGCCCTCGCCATTCATCACTTCCGCTCTCTTTCGGTCCCGGGAGCAGCGAAAAAGTCAATCCGCAGATTTCTATGTGTGGCTCAACTGTGATGAAACGACAAAAGAAAATCCTGGAGAAAAGGAAATTTACCAAATTTCTCTTTCATCGGAATTTCAATAATTATTTTATCTATTAGACTTTTTAGTAACCGTGACAAATTAGTGCTGGGTGCTTCCAGTTGAAAACTTTACCTCAGTGACTATTTTAAAGAGCCCAAAAGATGCTCTTTTTCATTAAACTTCACAATAACTAAGGCAATTGTCGAACCAATATAAATTAACGCTCGATGTTTCCACTTGCAAAATTCACCTCGATGACTATCCTAAAAAGCCCAATAATGTTTTTCTTTAGAAAATTAACCACAGTGATTAAATGTAATCAGCCTACAAGAGAATTCCTTTACCTAATTCAGCGTTTTTACCGGAAAAGACCGCGATAAAGGTTCGGTAGCGTTGAATCCTCGCTTCCAATTGCAAAACCCGTCGCTACCCTTGCTCGGTATGCATCGAGAGCGAGCCGCGTGGCTCGCGGGGACGTAAATTTGCTCATTTGTACTTGCAACACTCGTGGCAAGGCGATCGCGCGCGTAAAAGGCTCGCTCGCGCCGTCCCGAATGTCCGGCGTCCTTTATATCGAGGCGGCAGAAAAGGTAATTTGCAGATTCCAACGAACAGGTTTCAACTGAACGCACACGGTCGGGGTGCTAATTTGTCCCGGCGTGGAGATAAGGATCTGGCAAAAAGGTTCGACACAAAACGAAGCAATTAAAATGATAATAAGACCGGCGGCCACGTCTTTTATTGGCCTCTTCTAGCTTGGCCTCTATGAACACCGACGATTCTCGACGTGGAAGCCTAAATCGTTAAACGGTTTCGTCAAGACTAGTCCCCGTACCGTACAGATTTATATTCTGGCCTGAGTGAACAACTCGATAAATCATTTTCACATTTCATAGCGGGTACCTTTTCCGAAATTCCACGTAGAGAAGCTGTTGGACGTTGTTTGGATCAAAGTTTCGAAGCGTTTCAGATGATAACATCAGCAGTGAATCTCTTGAATATCGTTTCTGTAAACTTGAAATGAATGATACATGAATTAATAGCAATTTATAGTATTTTGATACAGAATTATTTAACACTTTGATACTGGGATGGTTCATAGTGTGATTATTACTTAGAAAAGGCAGTGTACACTGTGATCCATAAGTATTATTACACCTACTGTATTTCATCTTCTTCTTTTTTTCTTTTTTTTCCAGGAGGAAATCTTCCAAAGACACCTCGTACTGTGTTTGATCTAGATTATATATTTCTCAATACTTTTAAGATATTATATTAAACCTTGCATTCTGTTCAATGATACACGTTAGAACGCAGCAATCACTTTCCTCCATCCTCTTAAAAAAAAAGAAAAAAAGAAACCAACAACCCATTTACATGTTGAATCATTCCGTAGATTCCTCAGGTTCCCAGCATCAATACGTCACATCGAAGCTCCAGAAGGCTCGTCAGGCTTCACGAATCCTCCTCTTGACCGGACACAACGTTTACCTGGCCGACAACGTCGGACGCCTTTGTCTCTGAGGCCTAGGGGATAATTAAAAACCGAGTAAAACGGACGGAAAGCGCGGCAGTCTGCCGTTTGGAAAGGGACACGCGGTAGATCGTATCTCGAATTTACACCCATCAGCCGCCACCTTGTTCCAGCCACCTTCATCCATCTACTTGCGTGTAACCAGTCGCCGGGTCCTCGATGATGGCCACGATACGCCGTTGCTCGACGCTGTAAAACCCGATGTTCGACAGCGTCGTTCGGCCATCGGGGCTTAACGCGTAAATATCCGCCGTTGGAACGTGGATCCGCCGGTACATCATCAAGCCTCCTCTTTTCTTTCCCTGCCCTCGATCGTTGGAATTCGACGACAAATGCGTTTTTCGTTCCACCAAGATCTTTCCCGACGATTCTATCCAGCTATCCCCTTTTTTTGTTCCCCAAGTTCTTCCTTTTTCTTTTTTCTTCTGGTGGATACTTTTTTTACGGTGTCTCGCGTGAAAATTGAAATTCGAGCTGGAAAGATCCTCCATCTTTGGCCCTCTAGCGTGACGAGTTTATTAAAATGGTGGCTCGTTAAGAGACTAGCCGGGATCTTAGGTCTTCTTCCTCCAGAAAACAGATTATCTGAGGTTTTGTTCGATAGGCTTAACAGGTTCCCCGAGTCTGTTGACATCTGTTGGTTACTGAAAGATGAGAGATACAAGACGTCGTAGTTGGTTCAGATTGTAACGAGATAGCAGAAGTAGATCATTTTTTTGGGATACTAGATGTTTAGAAGCGTAATCTTGAGGATCGTTTTCTTAAACGGTGAATATTTTACATTCTGAACATCTTTGTCAGATAGATGAAGAATCATATTTATTAAATGGTGCTTAATTATATCTCAAAGGGCATCCTTCAAATTCTAAATACAGGGTTCCTCAAAAAGAAGATTAACACTTACTTCTTCACTTTTCACAGGAATGATTAGAAAGCATGTTCATTCTTTGACTTCTTCCCTGAAAACTGGTTAAATGAAGTTGCTTACAGAAATAAAGAACATTGTGAACAAATGCTTATGCGTTCTCTTTTCTCTGAAAATACACTTATTAATATGATATATTGTGTTATCAATGTTGCTTCCCTAAAATGTTACTTTTTTTTAAAACACCGTGTACCTTAAACCTTAAGTGAAGTACATCTACCTCCAAGATTATTTCTCACCTCTAATAATCTAAACAAGTACAAATTGAAATTACCATTGAAACGTATAGTAACAGGATAACAAGTTTTCTAACACGATGGAGTATCAAGAACCGAAAATCGAGTGTCACCGTTCTCGCGGATGTTCCGACACGTTCAACACCGCGGCGTCGTGCAGTGGCTTGTGGCTTATGGCCGGGGCGATGCTATTTGTCATTAGAAAAGGACAGCGAGCCTCATTATCCGAATAATTAAAGCTTATTATATGATGTAGCGGTGCTCGTTATCTAACCGGTTTGGGAGCGAACGTGCGCGCGCGGGTTTCGCGCGTTCCGCCACTTATCGCGGCGAAACTGGCGCTGAAACGCTTGGTGCTGTCCCGATAAGCAGCTGGTCCCATTAAAATACACGGAAAACGCGATCCGCGAGGTCGCCCCTTGTGTAACTGGTGGTCTACCACCTTTGGTTTTGCTTGGGTAGCTGCATTGCTCGTTGGAAGTACGCCATCCTTAAACCTTGATGATGAATTTTGATTTCAAAGTGCTTTTTTCTGACGCTTCTTCATTTTTTAGTCTTGACAAGTGTTGAAGTTTTCTTCTTCCTGAAGTTGTAAGGGCAAAACAAAATAATGTAAAGATAGTAATTTTCTCAGTGAAGAATAATTTGAAAAGGAATGACTTTTTATAGACAAGACATGAATGTTAAATAACGTAAAACGTTGATAATTCATGAAACGGCACTGTAGATCAAGGGATCCAGTTAGACTGCAAGCTACTATGAGTTATACTCCTAGATAGACCTAGGTCGTCCTAAAAAAATCCATAAAACCGAACGAAAGAAGGAAACGCTCAGTATTCCCAGTACATCACGCTACACAGCTAAGTTACCAAAGTATCGTTGCCTGTGTTGAATAACAAGAACCGCGTGTATATACGAACGCGATGTTCTATCTATTTCGAGCGCCTGTTGTCCTCAAGGATGATCCAGAGTCGCGATCTTTCGTACCCGAAACTGCGAGCTGCAGTCTAGCAAAACTGGTGGACCGGTTTTTTTCCTCCTCCGTGCCCCGTGGATGATCGTGTCGGGGTATTCAGCCAATTCCCATTTCACGTCGCCATGCATTTATGCTTGAATACAAAGTGCGAGAGAAGAAGAAGAGGAGGAGGAGGAAGAAGTTCCACGTCTCCGTACTCGTACCTCTAGAAAAGAGAAAGAGAGTAAAAGAGAGTAAAAAAAAATAGAAAGGAACAGTGAAAAATAGACAGAGAAGAAAGATGGGAGAAAAAGAGCGAGTGGAAAAAGGAGGAGAAGGGAAAAGGGAAACCGGTGGTGGACTCTCCGTAAATCTTCCATGCGTGTAACTCTTCTGACGAGGAAGCCACGGCGCTCTCGTTGCGCGGAGGAGAGCCAGGCCGGAGTTGTTTATGCTTTCCTGTGCAGCGCTTTCTGAAATATGCAAATCGCGAATTCGCATAATGGCGTTATCGCGGTAGGATGCCGCCGTCGGCGACGACGTCGAGATAGCTGAATCCGCCGGGTCGAGCTCTTTCTTGACATCAAACGGCCACCGCCGGCTCAGCCAGCCCCATTGATTTGTCCATGAGAAGAAACGTCCCCAGTCGGGGCTTTTTGTTAGCCGCGATAAATATATGATCTGCGAATCCGTAGGCCGATCCCTATGACTCACGGTTCGACTCGAACGCCCCATGCGAACCGGGAGGTCGATCGCTCCACGAAACGCTGACGCTTTTCTGAATTAATTCCTTTTGGTCCCTATAGGATATTTCATTTTTTTCATCTTGGAAAGTTTATGAAACTGCGAAGAAGAAGAGTTGAGTTATTTTAAAAGTTTGACTTTCATTCTTCATCTAATCTTGTTGAAAGTAAATGAAGTGATTATTCTGGAAGACTTATGGACAATTTTGATATAAGTTAAATTTAAGTTAGATTTTCGTACTTCTTTTTCCTTAGATTTCGTCGTGTCGTGGTTTTTTTAATTCTGAAATTGCTCCACGGTGAATATTGCCGTTCCGTGGCGTCGTTAACCTTCTTCCTCCGAGTACCTGGAATCCACGTTCTCTTGCAACGATGTAAACCACAGAAAATTATATCGATCCGTGACACGCGAGCCTTAAAATGTCGCGTTTCACTCGCGTGTAGTCAGTCGACCGCCGGCAGCCTCGGTGGTCTTGCATTTACAAAATGGCCCGCCAAGACGGATGAATTATTCATTTTTCTGTCGATTATCCCTATGATTTTTAAGCCACTAAACGAAGACCATGAAACTCTGAATCGCAAAAATGAAATTCATTAATTTCCCATTTAAAAAAAGCCGGTCGTCTTAAATATCTAATAAAAATACCTTTATGCAGTGTGTAGAGACTTAACTAGTTAATGGAAGTCACAAAGAGAAACAAAATCGTCTTAATAAACATAAAACGATAAACTAATCTTACAATGCCTGATATCTCACAAGCAGCCATTTTAAGTAATCCAAGGGTTAAGAATTTACCAACCTATCGCATGGAATTAAATATCCCAAACATGAATATCCATTTAACAATCTACATTCATTAAGATTTTGCTACTTCTAATAAATTTTATTAATCGTTTAATTTTGATCGATATTTCATAAATACTCCTCTTCCTACCCGTTATATGAAGATGCATCACGCATACATACGCCTTGCTCCATCTACCTACAAGAAAATGAAGCAACCAGATGACGTCAAGATGAATATATCGAATTTCCCAGAATAAAAAGAATTGTCCAATTCTACCAACACGAACGATCAAAATAAGATAAAATAAAAAAAATATATAAATACAAACCCGTATTCATTATGCTCGTTCGATTCAAACGGTCAGACTCGACTCATTCATTTCGGGCGACGCAGAAACAGAAAGGCTGAGACGGTGGGACAGAGAGAGCAGAAGCGTCAGGAAGGAAGGAGTAGCGACCGCCGTGCTGAAACGTATCCGCGGTTTATTATTATTTTATTCGGATGTTCTTCGTCGCGTTATACCCCATAACCCACCCTCTTTACTTCTGCCTCACCCCCACCAACAAAGAGAGAGAGGAGAGAGAGACCACCCCTCGTAGCAGTCAAGTCGTAATCCCCCTTCGCAGGGTCCTTAACAGGCAGGGCAGGGCCCGACTGCGCGACAGGGACGTTAAAATTTAAGGTTTCCGTCGACACGTTGCGACCCATAAATTTCCTCGCTCGAAACCGCCGCTCTTTCCTTCGGCCACGCTTGACAAATTACTCGGCAAGATCCCCGCGAAAAATCCGCTGGAAACCGCTTCGCTACTTAAGCAGAGTATTTCACTTTATATTTGTCGCTTAATGGCACGACTTAAAACAAAAGAATATAACAAACTGACACTGCCAATTTCTGTCTTTCGAAGAGTACTGTTTAAAGTTGTAAACAGGTTAACCTATCATAGGTTATAAGATGCGACCTAAAAATGAACTACAGTAACTATTCGAGACGAACAATCGAATGAGTGGATCGATAAAAATTCGACTGGATCAGTGGCGTTCACACTGCACTCACGTTCAGTTTGCAATAGTTTAGTACGAGTGTTTTAGAAAGAATAAATGATTACATAGGTTTAAGAAATAAATTTGAAGAGATATTTCTGGTGGTTTCTTGTATTTGATACACGTCGAATGGCGACAACTTGTACCGTGACGTTCACGAATTTGTAGATGATGAATTTGTATTCAAACGGTGTTTCTGGTGGAACACAGTTCATTTCAGAAAGTGACTTTGAGGAAATATTTCATTTTTTGGATTTAAAGCATTGTTTTAGGTTTTCTTTTGCGCGAATCTGTGTATCACATGACGCATCTGTGATTTTAATGTGGCAAAGTTATGTTCAGGAGAAGGATTCGATCATGCTCATTCAAGATTCGAATAAAATAAATGTCCTATATAAGAATACTTCTACTTTTGTTATCATTTGAATTTTTTATAACCTGCTGTAAATTTGAATAAAGTACTACACAGAATACGTATCTTAAACTAACTTCACACAATGTCGTTAGAAAATTTATCCTAAACGCGTATCATAGATTAGGTTAGGTTAGACAAAATACTTCTGTCTTTTAAACATTTGAATTTAAAATAATGATTTTACCTGATTAACTTAAAAATATTGGATTGGAAAGTGTTGATTTGCAACAGATTTGTAGAATTTTAGAAAGTACAGCATAAACATTATTCTTTACTACTTTCCTTTGATTTTCACAAATACGACACCTAAAATAACCACTGAAAAATACGAGCTTGATCATAAGGCTGATCTTCAATTTCAACACTTTAATTATTCAGTATTATAATTGATAATAAATGGAGGATTTAAAATACTAGAAATCCTGAATAATTAACATAAATTTATCGATGTTATGAATTACTCGTTTTAAATGTTCGTTGATGCGATAGAGCCATAAAGTTCTGAATCTTTTTTCAATAGACTTTCCGGTGCATATTACTAATGCATAATTTAACAAATAGTTCACACCAATGTCGATTTTTAATATAAAAATATGACTGTAAAATAATTATAAAAAAATTTATATCATCACTGTTACCCGCCAAAACTACAGTTCCAGTTACAATGTCTAAATATACATTTCGCTGTGAACCGATCTTATTAAATTACGTTTTAGTTATATTATTCATTATTTTAAATGTAACTTCGTAATTAAACGAGATGTTAGTAAAAAAGTGAGTAAAGTTAAAATAGTGTAAACAGTTTTCGTAATATATATATATATCCTGTTATGGGTGAAATATAAATATAGGTACTATGACGCAATTTAAAATAGCTTTAATTCATCGATATCAAAGCATTAAATTTGAGGTATTTCCAAATTTTTAACTGTTATATACTTTATTATAATCTTAGATTTAAAATTTCATTAAAAGTTCGTTAGTATTGATATATTTATTTTTTAAAAAAGTGAAAGCGACATATGCTGCCATCTACGATTTTCTCGTTGAACTTTATCTCACTAATGAATTGTTAATTATCGACAGTTAATAAATAACGATCATTTTTGAATTCAAATAATTTTAAAATTCTTTGACTTGTTACTTCATTCCGGTGGGAGCAGTTCTCGCGACCACATCGTTCCTGCCTCTGTTTCTTCGATGTAGTCTAGTCCTACGACTAGTATAGTATTATTCAAATTTATCTGGTGTTTGTTACATCACTCACTGGAAGAAGCCGCCGATCTGTCCACCACTAGGAAACGCCATCTCGGCGTTAAAACTGTTGTTGATAATCCTGATGAGATTAAAATCATCATCACTCCGGACCCCTCTTCAACCAGTGGTGAGTCATATGTTGATACTGCCATGAGCAGTAAAAAAGCCAAAGTTATCGAACTCACGTGTTCATATGCTAACGTTCCTGTTAAAAATCGCTTTGAGATTTTTAACACTAACCTTGCTGGTGTTGAGTTATTACCAGAACCCATTAGTAGTAACAATAATAACGAAGATAACTTTCAAAACGCCAATACCAATGCTAATGTTAAATCACGCAATCCCAAAGACGTTGTTAAATTCGGCAATGAATTCAAGCATTGGTGATAAAAATTATTACCTAAACTTCATTGGTGACCAAATTAGAGTCAATTTTAGCAATGTAAATGCTTTTTCTGCAGCTAAGCAAGCTTTTCTCGATGCTGGCTTAAAATTTCATACTTATGCCCCTCCCCTCGGAGAGAAACTTTAACGTTTTACTAAAAGGATTGCCTCTCGTACAACCCACAGAGGTTATAGAGGAGCTAAAGAAAAATAACCTTAACCCCCTTAATTGCGTTAATTTCAAAACCCAATCAAATTATCCGATTTTCAAAATCTCCTTCCCTCCCTCTACCACACTGGCTCATGTGCGCAAAGTGGGTTTCTTATTCCACATGAGAATCTATTGGGAAAAATACCATAATGGAAGAAATTATACGCAATGTTTAAAGTGCCAGTCGTACGGACATGCGTCCGGAAACTGCTTTAAAAGCCCTAAATGTGTTAAATGTGGTGGTAATCACACTTCCAAAGATTGCAGTAAAAATAGTGACACCATGCCCACTTGCGCAAATTGCGAAGGTCAGCATAATGCCAACTACTCCCAGTGCCCCTCCCTACTCGGGTATTTAGCTAAACGTAATTCTTCATCTTCCAGAAACATCGGTTTCCCGAAACGCTTCTCTGTTAAGGCTCTTACCTTACCTACCCCTTCCCCCCTTCCTCCGTCACTTTCTGCGAGTAAAATATACACAACTGCGTCTGCCCTCAACAACGGCAGATCGTACAGCCAGAGGTCGTTAGCGGGGGAACTCGGGGCTCTGTATACGAGCCCCCTCTCCCCCCATCCCTTCCCGCAAATTCCACAGCTGCTTCTTCGATTACCGACTTCCAAGAATTATTCAAGAAAAGGGCCTAGCCGAATAAGCATGGTAAAAGTGCCCCGAAACCGAATTGATCTTGGTGCATATCATTCGATAGATCACTCGAAGAAAACCCTTTCTGCCAAGTATCAAGCTGGTACCCCTACTATTAGGGTAGTTACAGGGTGAAACGCAATTTACAATTTAAGCTCTATTTCTCTTGTTCTACTCGATGAAAACTTATGAAAGAAATCATGTATGTGCTACCCAATGTGTACATGACAGAGGTAAGGTAGTGTGTATTCTTACCCACTAAAACCTCCATGGGGTTTTACCTAGTAGATGAGTTTTACCGGTTGTAATTTTAATTTTAATTTTCAGCACTAGTGACCTGTTGCGTTTAATTTAATCTTCATCACTACCATTATTTATTACCGGATTCACCTATTCAGCATCGAAGATTTTGCGAAGTATTTCTGCAGGCCTTATAATTTTTTTAATATATCGAGCATGCTACAAATAATAAATTATCGCAGCTACAATGTGCGAATAGCATTCGATAGTACGGTTGCCATTTGTACACTCCCAGAAATAACGTTTAATTCCGTAAGAATCCACACTACCTTGCCTCTCCACTCCAGGAGAGACTGGAAGAATTCTCCCATGTAAAAAAAAGAAAAGATATGTCCAAATTAAGTGTATTGGCTTCCTTAAACATGTGAAAGTATTTGGAAATGCATATAATGACCATTTAATGAATAAAATATGTCGACTATACGAGTATGCCAGTCTGCGTTCGAAAGATTAGGAGATATCGGTTTATAATTTTTTTAAGTATGATACACCTCTTAAAAAAATCTAAAAAAATTATACATTGTAGCAACCGTCAACGAAGACGGCAACAAAAATTTCCTTTCCGTGAGAGGAAGTGAGAGGAACGACTCTCTATCCTTGTCGACAATTAAATAATCGCGAAGCGATAAAAGCTTCCAGAACAATCTAGCTCGCGATCCGCGGTAGACTCGCGATTTCGCGCGGGAAAACACTTAGCAACGCGACTTGTTGATAAGCCGCGCTTCATTAACAACGGTCAAATATAAATATCACGGCCAGGC
>NW_017100254.1:1032645-1035746 GCF_001263275.1 Habropoda laboriosa
TATTATTTCAATACGCGATGCAACGACTCTAGTATTTACTAAAATTCAAAAATTCTCGTATAAATTCCGAAAATAGAAAATTAATTATGGTAAACTAGTGAGACGGTTTAATCAAGTGTGGGCATAGTGCACTCGTTCAAATCAGCTCACAATATAAATATATAATACAATAATACAACTAACTACTTAACATGCAATGCATGCATCAGTTTAGAAAATCACAAATCATAAAACAAATTCAAAATTCACTTTTTAATAACATAGAAAAATAAATAGAAATTAGAAAAACTGAACGAAAATTAAATTACAGATACCACGAAGAAAAGTACATGTTAAATTTAGAAATAACCTGTAACGAAAACGTGATTAATTAATGGATAGCTGAAGCGTCCAAATTTTCATTAGCAAAATCTCAAATTCGATTCGATATGGAAACAAAGTTATTGAATAATGGATTTAATGAATAACGTTCACTGTAAATTTTCTTAAATGTGTTTTTATTTGTATGGCGCGGAAGGACGTCTTTACTCTTCGAATTTCGTAGTCAAAGTGAAAGGAAAGAATAAACCGTAAGGGCACGACTGAAATTCTGTTGCGCATTTAAAGAAAGAGACCAAGAATACATCAGTCTATTACGTTTCTTTCACTAGCAATGTTTCTCATATGTATAACACAATCATTTTTGCTTACTATTCGACAAGTCTGAAGAACAACGATGACTAAAATTCAAATGTTTATTTCCCTAAACCTTCAAAATAATTTCGAAATATTTTATTCGAAGCGGAGTATTCCAAGTCAGTATCGATAATTGAAGAAATTATTTGATTGTATTTAAAAGAACCGAAAGGAGAATATTTAAAGTCTGATATTAAATGTCTAGCAAGTACCAGTAATTGGTAAAATGATTTATATTTCTTTTAAAAGCTGGTAGTGTATTATTTTTGTTTTAATTGTGCTGGGATTTGTTGGTTTGTTAAGGGAGGATAATAGCGAATAACGTGTGAAATTTGAAAATGAGAGTAAATAGGAACGATTGGATAACGAAATTGGGAGAGTTAGAGAGAATGTGTGAACAGACGAGAAGAAGAGAGGTAAATGATCCAACATGAGAATGTAAGTGTATATTTTTCGGTAATTACTTTATAATTGCTTTATAATTACTTTATAATTACCGATTAGTGGAGAATATTGTTTACATGCAATGGAAGTTTACTGGTGATGTTTATAATTTCGAAAATTCAGGTAGAATTGTAAATATACTGTATCGTAATTCGAATTTAAGTAAATTAGGTTGAACTGCAGTACACAGACGTTACTTTAGCTTGAAATAAATTCGAAACATAGAATTCACAGAGAAAACACTGCGAAACAGCAAAACGTAAACGTTACAATTGTTATAACATGTAAGCAAAAATTTCAGAATTAATTATACGAGTATTTCTCATAAGATTACCGTTACAAGAATATTTCACGTTTATTAATAATTTTATAAGAATTAGGAATATTAATTCACTTTGTTAAAATGCAAAAACTAATAATTTTACAGCAAGTGTTAAGAATTAGGAGCAGCATTCGTTACAAGTTCCACAAGGATACTGAAAGAAAAATTTCAAATTAATTTCAATTGCTATTACGAAAAAGCAACCTCTCAAAGTAATTTCAATATCCTATTCGACAAGTCTGAAGAACAACGATGACTAAAATTCAAATGTTTATTTCCCTAAACCTTCAAAATAATTTCGAAATATTTTATTCGAAGCGGAGTATTCCAAGTCAGTATCGATAATTGAAGAAATTATTTGATTGTATTTAAAAGAACCGAAAGGAGAATATTTAAAGTCTGATATTAAATGTCTAGCAAGTACCAGTAATTGGTAAAATGATTTATATTTGTTTTAAAAGGAAAATTTCTAATAGGTATTAGTTAAAATGAATTGTTATTCAGTCTATTGTATTGAAATTCTAATTGATTCTAATGTATACAAGTGTTACAAGAAGGCTGAGTGTGTACAGGGTGGACACTGACTCTAGTATTTACTAAAATTCAAAAATTCTCGTATAAATTCCGAAAATAGATTATTAATTACGGTAAACTACTGAGACGGTTTAATTAAGGGTGGGCATGGTGCTGCTTTAGTTTGAAATGATTTATAAACACATAATTAACAGAGGAAAAACCGTGAAACGGCAAAACGTCTACATTCTAATTGTTATAACATGTAAACAGAACTTTAAATTTAGTGTAAACAGAAAAAATATATAATACAATTTATTTCACGGTATTGCAACAAATAAACGTTGAATCAATATTTAATTCGTATAAAAACAATTATTTAACGTAATAATTTTACCTTCACTATGGCTATTTTTAATCTACGACCACAGGTCAACCTGATTTCTAATCCTTACGAACTTTAAATTCAGTAATTAGCAAAGTCATTAGTAAGATTGGGCGCGAAACCTTGTTTTCGCGGGAAACGGACTACTTTTCGCGGGAGATCTATCACTTTTCGCGGGAGATCGATCACTTTTCGCGGGAAATCGATCGTTTTTCGCGGGAATCAATTATTTTTCGCAGGAAATCGCCGATTCTTTCGTAATTCTATTTTGCATTCTATTGTAATGTTATAATAACGTACAATTTATTAATTTTCACAATTTTGTTATAAATTTATACTTCCGACAATTTGTTATAACTACTTCCAACAATTTGTTACAACATTACATATAACAATTTATGCGTTTTTACAAGTTTCTTCAATGGAAACATAGGTTTCAGCGTTCTCGTTACTTACTCGTGGTTAAATTAATTTCGTAAGGATTAAAAATCAGGTTGACCAGTGGTCGTAGATTAAAAATAGCCATAGTACAGATAAAATTATCGTTTTAAATAATTCTTTTTATACGAATCAAAAATGTATTCAACGTTTGTTTACTATAATACCGCGAAATAAATTATATCACACATTTTCTCTATTTACAGTAAATTTAAAGTTCATAACGATTAAAAATCAGGTTGACCTGTGGTCGTATATCAAGAATAATCACAGTAAAACTAATATTATTATGTTGTAACAACCATCAACGAAGACGGCGACAAA
>NW_017100254.1:1035970-1042143 GCF_001263275.1 Habropoda laboriosa
TATTCAAAGTGTAGTAATAAGTATAAGAAATTTTGAGAGAAGGTAGTTGAGTGTGTATACGGTGGACATAGGCCTCTAGCCAGTAGCCCTCGACCACTCTAC
The DNA here is from genome assembly GCF_001263275.1 of Habropoda laboriosa. NCBI lineage: Eukaryota > Metazoa > Arthropoda > Insecta > Hymenoptera > Apidae > Habropoda > Habropoda laboriosa. The sequence goes on from NW_017100254.1 coordinate 1,036,073, forward strand.
TCACGTCTCAGTACCCTCAGTTCAAAATTACGCGAAGTGTCTAAGGCCCAGTATAAAGGGTGACTAAGTTCGCGGGACATTGGCGGGTCCTTATATACCTGCGGTACCCTCTCCACAAAGTAATTAGTAAAGTCATTAGAAAAGACGTTAATAATGTCAGGCGCGAGACTTACTTTACGCGGGAATCCATTATTTTTCGCGGGAGAACCACTACTTTCCGCGGGAATCGATTATTTTTCGCGGGAGATCCACTACTTTCCGCGGGAATCGATTATTTTTCGCGGGAGATCCACTACTTTCCGCGGGAATCGATTATTTTTCGCGGGAGATCCACTACTTTCCGCGGGAATCGATTATTTTTCGCGGGAGACTTCCATAATTCCGTAAGGTCAGCCGGGAAGTTACCTTTTTGCGTGAAATTTCCATTATTTTATTAGAATATTACAATACCGTATAATTTATTAATTTTCACAATTTTTATTATAAATTTATAGTTCCAAGAATTTATTGTAACACTGCAAATAATAATTTATGCGTTTCTACAACTTTGTTCAATAGAAAACTACGTTTCCATATTCTCATTACTTACTCCTGATTAAATTAATTTGGTAAGGATTAAAAATTAGACTGATCCATGGTCATCGATTGAAAGTAACCTTAGCGAAGGTATTTATTATGTTAAATAATGTTTTATACGCGTCAGAAGTTTGTTTAACATTTATTTGTTATTATACCATGAAATAATTTCTATCTGAAATTTTCTCTAATTTATGTCTTCGAATTTAGTATGATTGTTTACTTCTTTCTTACTCGAATTCCGCATTGAAGGAGTTACAGTTTCCCCGAATTTTTGAAATTATGTAGTGTCTTCTTAAAATTCATAAATAATCGTACATTTTTCATCCTACTTACCTAATTTTTTCGAATTTAGTATGATTATTTACTTCTTTCTTACTCCACTCAGTTGACCTGAATTTCTGAAATTATATCGTGTCTCTTTAAAATTAATAAACAATTACACACTCTCCACCTTAATACTTATTCATTTTTTTCAAATTTAGTATTATCATTTCCTTCTTTCTTTCTCTACTCAGCTGACCTGAATGTTTGAAATTGTATCGTGTCTCTTTAAAATTAATAAACAATGTAACCACCATCAACGAACACAGCGACAAAAATTTCCATTCCGCGAGAGGAAGTGAGAGGGACGACTCTCTATCCTCGTCGTCAATCTAATAATCGCGAAGCGATAGAAGCTTCTAGAAGAAACTAGCTTGCCATCCGCGGTAGACTCGCGGTTTTATACGGGAGTCTCGCGGTTTCGCGCGGGAAAACACTTAACGACGCGTCTTGTTGATGAGCCGCGCATCATTAGCAACGGTCAAATATAAATACCTCTGCTGGGGGAGAACGAGGTATTACCATCGGTCGCCCTTCAGAGTGGGAGAGTACGAAGCCTAGCTTTCGGACGCCCTTGCGGCACAAGAGAGTACGGGGACTGACACCTGGGTCACTCTCTGGAGGAGAGAACGGCAGGACTATCCGCAGGTCGCCTCTTAGAGAGGAGAGTACAGGGAGGTTACCCGGACGCCTGATGTAGCTCGGAGAGGATTGCTTAGTACTTCTGTTGGTATGGAGAGAACGGCTGGACTATCCGCTGGTCGCCTACCAGAAGTGTGGTTGGACTCTCCGATCATACGCGTGCCACTTAATATTGTGATAGGAGAGTACGGGAGCTATACCTGGGTCGCTCCTGGAATGGAGAGAACGGCTGGACTATCCGCCGGGCGCCTTCCAGAGAGTAGAGTACAGGAGGCTACCTGGACGCCTTCCCACAGTAATTGTTATAAATCGTTTTATCCGTTTCGTTGATGTTGTAACAGGAGAGTACGGCTGCTGAAAGCCGGACGCCCTAAAGCGAAAGCAACAGCTTGAACTCTGCATTGATTTGTTCGAAATTATTCTGTATCAAACATTTAACATGTATCGACGAAAGATAAATAAACTTTTGGGTTTTTTTCCCGGATATCAAAGAAAATCCTTTCTTTTCGAAAATCCTACTACAACATTAATAACCATAATAAGCTGCTAAAACTGTAGAAAAATGAATATGGTCACACGAAAAACTAAATAATATAAACGAACATCGGTTTTTGATTTTTCTAGGTGCCGTCCCCCACTTCGAGAAATCTGAAAAAATTACACATTAATATCCATAACAAGACACTAATACTGTAAAAATATAAACGTGGTCGTTTGATAATTTCAATATAAAAACAACATTTATAAACTTTCCGAATTTTTTAAAAGTCGATTTTGCAGTGAACAATTGTGAAAAAATTCACAGACATGTACGCCATTGGGTAGCACATCCATGATTTCTTTCATAAGTTTTCATCGAGTAGGACAAGAGAAATGGAGCTTAAACTGTAAATTGCGTTTCACCCTGTAACTACCCTAGTGGTAGGGGTACCAGCTTGATACTTGGCAGAAAGGGTTTTCTTCGAGTGATCTATCGAATGATATGCACCAAGATCGATTCGGTTTCGGGGCACTTTTACCATGCTTATTCGGCTAGGCCCTTTCACGTGAAAAAGAGAAAACACAATTCATATTCTCAACCATTTATTTTTCTCTTTTTTTTCTCTGTATTACTAGAATGTTAAACAAAACCACTTGCTCCCTAGTCGCATAAATTTCAGTACGGAAAACGATTTGGAAACGTCACAACTAACAAGTACCAAATACTTATAAAAAACGGTCGTTCATTTACATTTTTCCGTCGACTCGAAATTTTGAGCAATCGTCGGGACGAAGTTTTTTGATCGTGTCAGTAAGTGACATCCAGTCCATCGGAAGTGCGTTTTTACCACATAAAAAATTATCATACGTCTCTCAACAAATGTGCAGTGTAAAGAACAACGTGTGCGTTACCCAGTCTCCTTTCAAATACATTTTGTTTTCGGCGCATTATTGCTGTCCGTTAAAAATACACACGGTTTTCATTTTGCAATCGCGGAAAACAGATTCTAGAGAGAAATTTACAAGTTTCATTGTACTTTATAGATTCATCGACATTTTGCTGATCAATTGTATCACATGTAAACCTTAAACGTTCAAATTTTAATTCAACATAACCTCAAAGTTGGCGTCACATTTGGCGGGAAAATGTATGTGATAGCAATATGATCAGCAGAGTGTTCTCATTGGGAGAAGACACATAAACGTCACGTGTCATCTGTTCTGGGGAATCAGCGACTTACAAAAATAGATGAAAATTTCTCCAGCAGAATCTTTTCCCACAAAAATATCCACGGAGTTAAATCGTGTCGTACTTAACCCTCTGATTCATCACGAGGCCTCGCGAGTTTTTTTGTGATTCGTTTCTTGTTTAACAAAGTGTTATATGAAATACACTCTGATCCTATCGTGTCCGTCATTATCAGAGTGCAGAAAAATAATTTGTGAAGGGTTAAGATTTGTGTACGCCCCTGGTGTCCCCTGAAGTATCGAACAGAAGGAGCGTGACAATTTACAGAGACTATAAAAATAATGTGTCTACCCATTCCGGAGGTTTTTTTCTTCTTTTTTACAGAAGTTTACAGAGTTTCTTTTGTGCCCGTCGCGTGTCTATAAAGTTTTCTACTTGTGTACTACGGTATTGATAAGTAAGCAACGAGACTAATACTGTTCGCTGAAAATCGTTCTACGACGAGTGCTACTCGCCGTTTTACATATGCACGCGATTATTCATACATTATTATTCGGTTGACGATTATTTATTACGCAGACGTCTTTAAATACGTATACATTCGGCATGTGCGGGCAATATTCGCAACTTTGAAACATTCGATTGAACGTCAGCCATCTTTGATTCGACTAATTCAGTTTGAAAATTTGAAATTTTAGCAGCACTATTATCTAGGAGTCTATTGATTAGAAAAGTAGTTCGAATGTTTCAGAAGTTTACATCAAGTATTTTATTCAAATATGAAAGTCGAAAAATGTTCTTTCACATCGCTTCTAAATGCTTTACGCACATATCCATTTTTGAATCGCAATTATTTACTTTTCGAAATATAAGTGTTACATGTAAAATTATTTATTGCACATATTGTCCGTTGAAATTAATATTTAAGAAATTGCTTTTTTTCTGCTTTCGTTAATACATTATCAGTTTAGTACTGCAAGTAATTTACTTCCATCATACACATTGAAGAATAAGAATTGGGGTTCCTTTTTTTTTTCCTAGTAACATTTCTTCCGTTTACTCCCACGAAATTTTTCAATTATAGACAGCTTCAAAACACTTTTTATCACAGATAATAAACGCTTATTTGGTGTAATGAATTGAAGTGCTCTCAATAACAACAGCATTCAAATTAATAATATTTCTTTTTCATAAAGTAAAGGAACAAATTTTTAATACATTTCCAATTATATAAATTGAAAGTTGAATGGTAAAGAAACATGGGTAACAAAGTGAATGAATTTTTGCATGCAACATAAAGTGGAAACTTTCATTGATTAATTTATATAGAAAATATGTATAATTTTTTTCAGATTAAAATTAGGGAACATTTTACTTATGATTAGAATGTAATAGAATAGAAATACAACTTTTTAATAGTATCAAAAGAACTTTCATCTCTACATTATCAATATAAAGCTTTTTACTGTTAAATATATGTTCTGTAAACAGTGTTTTGAACATGACAAATCTTGGAATATATATACACAAAACTATATGTACATTCTTTATATTATACACATCATACTACTTTATCATCACTTATATCTTTGCTACAATGTGTACAAACATTGATCATTGATTCATTGAGTAAAATAAAGACAAAAACCAGGCTTAATTTGTAATTTACAAATTATAGATAAACAGATAACATCAAGAGCATCTAAAAGAATTCAATATCAAATAGATAAAGTTCCATCTTTCAAACAGGTAACAAAGATATAGCTGATGAATCCAAATTTATACATGTCAATAAATCTGTACATGCACACCACCTTCATATATGTGGATAATATTTTACAGTATGATGTACATATATATCCGGTAAAGAATATCATTTTTTTTACACTCTATTCTACAAAACTGACTCTACAATCATGTTTACAACATCCTCGATATACAGTAATATCTGTCCAATTGGCCACCAGCAAGAAACCTAAACAGGCCTATTGTAGAGTCAGGGACTACGTTTTTGAGCCTCGCGCCCGCCTTTGTAGTTTGCCGAATGAAGACAAGGACAACGAATAAAAGATAAGGATGAAACGTGATTCGAGGCTATTCTACAATTGGCCACCAAATAAAATAAATATCGTCAACTAAAAATTTTGAACGTCATAGTTAACTAGACATTATTTTAAATTGAAAAAAAAAAAAAAAATTATAAAGCATAATATAATCTTATGCTTAAAATAATGAAAATTTTCTTGTGGCCGCCTGAGAGCAACCCGTAAATCTGGCGTGACAGTCAACGTGTTAATAAGTAAATGTTGTTTAAATTATATCGTGTTTGATGTCATTTTCATCAGAAAAATCTCATCAATATGTTAAGAAAAATTTCGGGATAAAAAAATATTAAATTAAAAAAGTTGGTGTCTAAATCGCTTGGTTGCCTCGACTCACGTTTCATCCTTATCTTTTATTCGCTGGCCTGTGTCTTCGTTCGGCAAACTACAAAGGCGGGCGCGAGGCTCGAAAACGTAGTCCCTGACTCTACAATAGGTCTGTTTAGGTTCCTTGCTGGTGGCCAATTGGGGAGACATTACTGTAGTGGCCTATTGGAGAGACATTACTGTAATCCCGTATTTCCAAAGAAAAAAAGAAAGAACTGGAGATGCACCGATCCAGACTTCCTCCAGTCCAGTGTTCCCGGGAGCACATGGACTTATTTCGAACTCATCGCACGTGATCAGTGCCTGTCACACACCATTTCTGAAAAGCACGCGTTAGTTCTACCGATTTCTAAATGCATCAGATAAGATTCTGGATGGAATGCTTTCGTTAGTCTTATAATTACTTAACCTCCCGCTCATGAGGACCACTA
>NW_017100254.1:1042450-1049041 GCF_001263275.1 Habropoda laboriosa
CAAACTGTTTAAAGGGCGCCATTACGCACACTTTTCAAACGTACTTTAAACCCATACAGACAGACAGTAATGAGATTCATTAATACTGGACGTCAAATTGTTAATAATACTTCTACGCGCGGTTACACGATACTATAACGGTTTCCAGAAAAAAAACAAACAAAAACTATACTCAACATGATCGTACCGTTTTAAGATTATAAACGTTAAAAAATTATCGAACGAAAACTAAACCGGTTAAATTGCCAGATCTTCGGTTAAACGTAGAGAGATCAAATTAGTAAAGTGAGAGATTTGTTTCGTTACAAACGTGTACTGTGTTGCTTCACAGAGCTGTGCTCTCGATTGGCGACGTCGCCCTGTTCGGCGTGCAACACCGATCAGGAGTATGGCACAAATCCGGTGTATGCCTACCGTCTCTCAATTGAACGAAATCCAACTCGGCGAAAAAGTCACTCTTCATGGTACCAACCGCGCTGTCGGAACCGAAACTATCCTGCCTGCATAGATTTATATTCTTGTAGCAGTCAGTGTACTCAGTCAAAGAGTTAGACAATTTGCTATCGTACACAGACTTGGTGTCGATTACCGATTTTTTCGAATCATTGGACTCGAGCTTAGCGCAATCTTGGATGGACGTAGTGCAGTCTTTTTGGTTATCCATGTTAGTCTCATTTCTTGTGTTATAAGAAAGGAGATCATCATTCTTGGAAAGACTCGTGTTCGAATAGACACTATCTGTATAATGAAGCGCAGCATTCTTCCTGAAACTGCCCTCTCTGTGCAGATCCTCCTGCAGGGTATTGAAAGGCGAATAGTCTTTGTACATCGTATCTTTGTGTTTCACTGTGCAGTCTAATACTGTGAGACTCCCCTGCCTGGACAATATAATGCCAATATCTGACACGTTACTTTCCTGTCTGGTCACCCTGTCGTTGGTAGGCTCAGTTTCAACTACTTCTCCTGGGCTTACGGTTACTTTTGATTGCAACGAAGTACCAGCTTCGGATTGTCCGTTTTTCTGTGTCGAAAATGCATTCTTTGGCGTTTCCTTCGTGGGAGAAATCTTGGTCCTTCTCAGATAGGAACCTGACGATGACTTTGGGGTCTCAGCACCAGACTTCTTCACCTCATTATCGTTCTGACTGTCATTTTTATTCTCCTTCTCCATAGTGTTCGTCGTAGATTTACCAATTTGTTTCAAATAGGAACTGACAGAATTTGCATCGGGCATCTTGAACTTGCCCTCTAGCTTGGTTCTCGAATGGCCACCACTGCTGACCAAATTATGCTCGTTGCTCTTTTCTGGTGACTTTGAGTTCAAAATATTATTCACTTTGTACGAGCACTTGTTATCGATAATGTATTCAGGAGTGTCCGACAGAGAGCACGGACTTGCTCTGCCCAGATATCTGATTTTTTCAATCGTAGATGGTATCCGTTTCGGGTTACACTCAGTCTGATCATTCTGTTTGACGTGTGAGTCCTGTTTGTCGTTGGAATAGTGAGGAGAAGATTCGTTCGATTTGATCGCCTGTCTCGGGAAACAGCCAACAAATACACTAGCCTCTGGCGAAATAACAATATCTGGCTTTTCGATAGAAATTTCCTTGGATCTCGAGTTTTGTCTCGAATAACGACCAGAGTTTCCAGACGACTCGCTCGTTTTACTGTTCTGCCTGGTGTACCTTCCACGAGGACTGATCACGTCAGGCACTTGAAGCATATTGTTATTGAGCACAACATCCTCGCGTTCCAGCGTGCTGTCGTCGCATCCACTGCACCTTTTCTTCTCTTGATGCACTTGACCTTCTTTAATAGGCTTCAATTGAAGCGCTAAACTCTCTGGAGTATTAGATTCACTAGTACTTGTACTTGGCCCTGTGTAATTTCTAATATCAAACTCTAAATCCGAAGGTAACTCTACCCCAACTGATAAATGCATCGCTAAACCATTTAACCAGATATGCATAACCTCAAAAGGCGGTCTCTTGTCAGGGTTCAGGTCGCAACAAAGAAAGGCGATCATATAGAACATCTCTGGACAATTGGAACAGAATTTCTCCTTGAATACATTTTGATTTAGACCAAAATCTGAGGATCTTGGTAAATAATCGGGATCGGCTTGGACTCGTCCGATTATTTCACAAACAACTATGCCAAAGCTGAATATGTCCACTTTCTCGTCGTATTTGTTGCCCTTCATCATCTCAGGCGCCATCCAATATGGATTCCCGACCACTGTATACCTTTTTTTCCGCTCTTTTTTAGAAGTTTTCGCCTCTCCGTCGGAATGTCTGTTGTATTTACGATTGTCGGGTGAGTTGCCATTTTGTATTATCCTGGCGAGGCCAAAGTCGGCCACGACCACAGTCTTATCCTCGCGTACGAGACAATTGTGCGAGTTCAAGTCTCGATGAATGATATTCATGGAATGTAAGTAAGCCATACCGGCGGCTATATCTTTAGCAAACGACGTACGCTGCTCCCACGGTAGAATTTCGTTCGCATCGTGCAGTAGGGCTCTCAGAGTACCGCCTGATATATACTCGGTGACCAAATGCAGCTTTTTATCTTTGTAGAGAACACCGATGAATCGGAGAACATTGTTATGGTGTAACGAGCGTAACACAGCTACCTGTTGAATTTTTGTATGGAATAAAAATGGAAAATAAAAGAAATGAAATATCTGTACATAAATTAGGTGAATCAACTGTGATGGGACAATCTTCTGATTGTAGGTACAACACTTACCTCTTTCAAAAAATTCTTTTGAGCTTCTTCGTCCACTCTGTACAACTCTTTTAAGACCATTACTTCATTGGTATCCCTGTGTGTGACTTTGAACACTTGTCCAAAAAATCCTGTACCCAAGAGTTCACCCTTCACTAGATCACTGGCACGGAATATTCTTTGATTCTTTGGTTCGACACGAAACGATCTAGTTCTGCTTAAGTCACATGTAGGATTTGTTGCAGATCTGTAAAAATATTGGAAGAAAATAGTAAATTTACAATTTTTACCAATTTTGCAAAGAATCTTTTTCATTTGTTAGATTAACAATTGAAATTAATTTATACCCGTCAAGCAGTCGCGACATGGAGCTACTCCGCTCTTTGTGCATAGGATCTCTAGTTCTCCGCAACTGTCTGCTTCGAGTTCCACTGATATAACCTTCATCGCGACGTTTAAATAAACGTTCTTTATTTTCTGGACTCGTCCTTGGACTTGGGATCGATGTCAACATCGCCGCAGACGGCGAAGAAAATGTTGGTCGTCGCGATACTGCGTCCGGATCGTGTTCAATGGTTAACTAGAAAATTCAATCAGATGCATTTGTTGCTATATTCATTATAATCGATCAAGAAGCATAGCACAGTTTTTCTGAAAAGCATGTGTATTACCTGTAAAACTGTGTCTGAATGTTGTATAAGATTTTCAATGCTCTCTATGGGCTGATCCTTAACTGGAGTGCCATTGACTTCGAGTATTCGGTCGCCAATGTGTAAAGATATGAGATCACTGGACATATTCAGTCTGTAACACATTTCACATGACATTTCCTATGTTCAAGAAACTTTTTTTTCATTTTTTTTTTTTGTTTTTTGAACAAAACATGCAAAACTTTGCGTGCATTTAATTCATATTTGAATATGATAAATAATATCATGATAATATAAAGATTAGAAGGCAAACTAAATATCACTAATCTGCATGTTCATGTTTAACCTTGTATATTTTATAAGTACAAAGACACAAGATGTATAATATAGAGAATGTAAAGGAAATAAGAGATGTTTGCTATAAACATATAGAATGACAGAAGTACATGTAAAAATATTAAAATAAAATTAACAATTATATTTTCATATCAATAATGTGTTCCTATTAATTTTGGAGTGTATAAACTGTCACTTCATCATGAATGTTACATGCTTACACATCTATATGGCACATATGATGGTATAAACAAATATACACAGATAGACTATTTTGCACAAGATACGTATTTTGCGTGCAGTTAAATAGCAGATACTAAGAGACACACATCTAATTTGTAAAAATACAATATCCAGTGCATATTATTCATTTGTTATGCTGTACCTATGATTAGAGAAGTGGCAGCATAGCCTAAATAGAACCTCCATCACAAAGGCCAGCAGCTTACTGATCTTTCCACGAACATTTCTCATTAACCTGCATTTTAGTTTAAAGTTATTAGAGGCTACTCTTCTGTACTAGCTTTTTTAAGTAATCACATTCATACATGATGTTAAATATTATAGGAAAGCTACAGTAATATAACTTTATAGTGTATGATAACACAAGTTTATCTTAGTAGTGAACATTTTGTACTCTCTCCTGTTTTGCACGTTTGTTTTAAAGTACCATAAAAAATTGTCAATGGCTTTTTACATAACTAAATCTCACTTTTAATTTCCACCCATAGAATAAAAATAAATATATATTCTTATACATACTCAGATATACGAAGCAAAGCACCACAATTTCGAGGACTAGGGGTTGTGTCTAACGTCAGCTTGATTCCTCTCTGTTTCTCAGGATCAGAAGTATTTGGAGGTATTTCTACCAATCTGATGCTATGTGGCTTCCTGGTGAATGGATGATTAGCTGTCCTATTGATTGGCTGCATCTGCCTCTTGTAACAACTTCCACAATAGAGCTTGGATCTTTCAACCAATGCATAACTCTCTCCATCCCCAATGAAAGCTCCGCAAGAGTTACAGGCAAAACATTCTGGGTGAAATTTGTGATCTCCTGCCAGCATGACTGGACCTGTGATGATTTGGCCACAACCTTGACAGGCTTCCCCATAAGCAGCCCAGTAGTCATCTTTACAGAAAAGTAAGCCATCCTTCTCAAAATACCACGAGGAGAGACCAATATCACATGCTGAGCAGCTAAAAGATAGTTTTATTTATTATATCACTAATTGGCTAGAAGCTTAAGTTTTCAAGCATCATTTATTTTTCATAATTCATTCATCTTTACCAGAAGCAATCAATGTGCCATTCTTGATTTAGTGCCTGTATAAATTCATCCTCATCAATTGCATTGAGACATCCAGCACATGTTAGTGTCCCTCCAATTTCCCCACTTCCCTGATCTGGAAGATATTGAAAACAAATCTGATTGAAAAAACAGATCACTTATGACCTACATATATCGAGAATTCAAGGATTTTGCAATGTTAAACTCGATCTTCGGACTACAAGTATTTCTACGTCCCTGATGTCTATTTACATCGGCAAGGGTACACGCGTTTTTGCACGCCTTTCGTCGTAAACGTTTCCTGTACACCGGGTGATAGAAATTTTCTCGAACATTCAATTTCAAACGGTTAAAAGCTGTCGTTATTACAAAAACAAACACGGCACAATGAAACGCAAAATAGAACGCGTCAGGGACGTATAGTAGGAAGGAAACGTGATTCACGGTTGAGCTTGTCAATGAGAGAAACACGTCACCGTGACTGCAAGAGGTTCCACGAAACATGACGTTCTCCGTTAATGTACAATTGAAAGAATACAGTCTGTAAATAAAGTCTGGCAAAGAGCGTAGGCCAAGTAGAGACTTCGAAGACAGAACGCCCACGCGATCCACAGAGGATAAAGCGTACACAGAAAATCATCGATCAATTCGTTAATCGCGCGCATAATTCCGAAACATTACACAATCTACACTGTGAATCCTTTTGTCTGGCCCGAAAATAACGTCTTACTTTGTCGAAAAAGACGTACCGTTTAACGAAACTTCATCCATCACAGCATCTAGGACTGACACACTCCCACTCCGCACTTTGGCCGCTGAATATAGAGCGAACAGATTCGGAATCCATTCTCAATGCGACGTACGTTGCGCAGTGGCGGGAAATTTAATATTAATAAATACGAAGCGAGTTATTTCAGTTTTTTATATTTGAAATTCAATCAATTCTCTTTGCTTTATTTATGAAAAAGCATAACCTAAAAAAAAATAAGTTAATTTCTTTGAGAATAGTGAAGAGGTTAGAGGTCGCTGATATGAAATTTTTCGATAGTCTAAATTTAAGAAATGGGTCAATTTAATTATTCATAAGGTTTTATTTCAATAAATACAAAAATAAATGAAAAATAGATGCGTTTTAAGTTTTTTAGGTTTCATTCTGTAATTTGTTTTATAATGATAGGTTCAATTTCGTAGGTTAGTGACATTCCTCGTATAACTTCCGCATTGGTCGATAAATTTTTTTGTCACAAAAACTGCTGATCAGCATTTTCAATGATTGGAAGGTTTATTTCGGAATAAATATGCAAGTGATTTATAAGGAGGTAGTCGTTTATTATTCACAGTATTTGGTCTTCGATTCGAATCAGATTAACGCAGATACAGTTTAAAATTTGTCAAATATTCTTACATGCTATATAATAATTTTTGAAATTCGCGAAAAGTGCACGTATATATTACGTGGTGTATATACATACTGTTCAATATTACGAGCTTTCCAAGGAAAATGTTTTTATTGTAAATCGCGCAAAATTAATAACTACTATTTTCTTCATATAGTATACAATATAAATATTCTCTGAG
>NW_017100254.1:1049238-1077895 GCF_001263275.1 Habropoda laboriosa
TTATATGTCTATATATGATAATATTTGTAAAACTAATAATTGTACTATGCTCTTTGAAAGCAAAAAACTATGCTAGAAAGAAAAGGTAATCGTAAAGAATACGCATATTCTTGGAGCTGACATTATCAATCTCCTTCGAATTCTCGAGATTCCATTGAACCGTTGGTCAATCGAAGGTCTTCAGGAAACAAAATGTCACTGAAGTATTCTTCACGTAAATGTGGCACACTCGGATCGATTGCACGTTCCCCCGGCTGCTGACCTTCTCGAGATATTTACAAAATCCGTATAATCCTCGACTTCCGGTTCTCTCTCCAGGTTGCATCGATTATTTGGACAGCCAAATAACGGACGGTTGCTTGTAACATACCTCTAATATCTACTTTAAACTATATAGCGAAGCTTACGTCTGAGTAATTTCCATCACAGTAAAGATTGTGCTGGGTCGTCGCCATTTTGGTTCTTCTAATTCTCTCTATTTTTCATTTATTGTTACACGTTGTTCGAAATAATTAATTGGACAGCAATCTCGAATGAGAGTAAAGTAAATATAACGAGAAACATAGGAATACAGTGAATATAGTCTGAGTGAAACTATACATAGCAAGGTCATCTGAAGGTTAATCTTATTTTCAGAGTTCACTGGCCTATCACGTACAGTCATCCAAGATATTAGATATACATAGAGTCAAACTCAGTCGTTGAACTCACCAAGTATCGTGTACACTGAAAAAGAAAGTTGACCTTGAAGTATCTTTCATGCTTCCACTCTGCTTTACTCTGCTTTCTCTAATCAGTAAGATCAAGTTTTCTGTTGAATTTAATTTCAGTTACGAATGAAACACCCTGTATAAACGATAAGACTGTCCGAGCAAGTGTCTACGAATTATTTCGAGCAACGTGATCATTTTTCTTTACCTTCAAATATTTGTCGCAAGGCTAATAAGAACTTGCAATGAATTTTCTGGACGACCTAAAAATGCTGTAAATTATATAGAGATTCGTTGTTCGATGATCTAAGCTATCAAAGAGGATAGAAAATCGTAAACCTTGTGGAATTCATTGGTACGTTGCGACTCCATCGAGTTGACGAGGCAGTAACTTCACTTTCAAAAAAGAGAACGAAACAGAGAAAAGAAAAATTAACATTACATCTGGAATTTCAGTTTGATTACTAAAAGTCGACACTTGCGGTGATAATTTTTGTTTTTACTTTCGACAAATTTAACTACTTCCCCGTCGACTCAATGGAAAATCTTAATCTAAAGAGGATCGTGGCTAATGCTACGCGTCATTATGCAACTGCATGCACATTAGCGCGGCAGCAAAACGCGACGAATGATATGCAAGAAACACGAACCTTGTTTCAGTGATATACCTCCCATTTGCAACCTTCCTTCAATCGACAATTCTTCGATAATGCATTCCCTTTGGTTCAATTTAAATTGACCAAAAACAGTAAAAGAAATCAAAGAAGAGAAATTTCTTTCAATTCTGCGCATTTATCGTAATCGGTAATTTTCGTAATACGATTGCAATATCAGAAGGTTGATCACATAAAACGTTACATTTAAAGTTGCCTACACGTTAAAAGAGTAATATTGAGCAGTGATTTGTAAATTGTTTCATCAATGGCACAGTTTCGATACGATTGCACGCGACACCCACGAAAACGAACGATCTCCTCTTTCGAACTACACGCCAGTCATCCCTTACGCGAGGATATTTTCGGACATTGCACGATATATATTTCTTTTATCCCTGAACTTCGTTGCAAAACAATTTCGGAACAAAGGGCAGAATACATTTTTTTCACGACAGCACGCAACAATTCAGCCCGCGCTCGCTGCACTTTGCTTAATTGCAAGGCCGACAGGTGTTGTGACATTTACATAGCCGTTTCTCTTTCTCAGGCTGACCGTTCCCAGGGGCCGTTTGTTCCTCTGGTTGCACTCGAATTTTCTTAATTGCAATCGAGGTTCATTTTTTCTTAATTTCGCTCGAACATAAGAAAATGCTCTCGAGTAAATTTTCATCGCTACTTGGGAATGCAAAATATGAACAAACGTAGAAAAACAATTTCTCACGTTTACAGAAAATTGTGAGAAAAATGTGGAATTTTTTAAAAAGGAAAATATTTTGCCGAAACGTTTAAATGAATAATTAGGAGAACCAATTTTATGCTTACACGTTAACCTGTTAACTGTGGAAGACGGGTTAAGTAGTCGTTGGTTCATTAATATTTAGAACAGAATAATCTATTTATTCAAGAGGCAAAGTATGGTAATTGGTTGTAATTTTTCCTCATTTTTAATTACAAACTGGAGAGAGATTTAATTTCTGTTTGCGAGATGAACCCAGTTAACAGGTTAAAGGGGTAAAGAAAATGATAGTTCTCTGTAGCTAGTGAAATCGAGGTAAAAAATGGCATTCCAGAGGAAACGGTGACCTGTAACGATGTAAATTCATGAATGACCGGGAAAGAACGTGATGTTCGATTCCCAGATAATGTTGGGACAGCGTTGAAAAGAAAGAGAAGGGAGCGCGAGGAACGCGGCTGAGGCGCGTGCAATTATCTCGCTCATTGGTACTCTGTTAACTGGCACCACTTCAAAGGCTGTCTGGTCCGTTCTTCTTGCGTTTCCGTAATAGCTAGTTCACGTTCAGGGGCATCAGCGGCACGTACTTGTCGCTTGGTCGGAATTTGTACTGGGAGCACAACCGGTTCGATACCGATTCCGCGTAACCATTTCTGTAACAGATCAACCAGACAATTGCACGATCAATTCCATGAAGCGGAATTTTATGAAGAGGACTGTGGATGGCTTTGAGGATTGTTAGAGAAGCATTGGAGAACGGAAGTACCATAGCTGCCGTCGTGAACGGTTTGTACAAATTAATTTAAAAAAGATATTTCAACATTTGGACCGCAAATGATTTGGGTAGGCTTTTAGGATTAAAGAAGACTGTGGAAGACTTTGAGGGTTATTAGAGAAGCATTGGAAAATGGAAGTACCATAGTAGCCACCTTGAACAGAGTGTATGGGGATTAATTGAAAAAAGATATCTTTAATATTTGGGAACGTATTCAGGATTAAAGAAGACTGTGGAAGGCTTTGAGGATTGTTAGAGAAGCATTGGAGAACGGAAGTACCATAGCTGCCATCGTGAACGGTTTGTACAAATTAATTTAGAAAAGATATTTCAACATTTGGACCGCAAATGATTTGGGAACGCTTTCAGGATTAAAGAAGACTGTGAAAGGTTTTGAGGATTGTTCAAGAAACATTGAAGACCCATAAACACCGTCACCAACAACCTGTAAACATTAATCGTGGACAAAATTACGTTTAACAGGTGGTGACACGTGGCTGTGAAGATACTGTTTCTTCTGCTTGATGATGTCGCGCACCGCCTGGAGCAACGTCTTGAAGAGAACAACCTTGTGGGCGTAATAATCTCGTGGAGACTCGTCGAACTCGAACCGCGTCGAATTCGTCCAATACAGGGTACAACTAAGGAGAGCCGATGACGTAATCGTTAAAGAGAGCGTGTTTAATCATTGATCACCTCGAGAGCACTCTTTTTACTTGTGCCTCTCTTGGGCAATATCTTTGACTTGCCAAAAGAGTCACAATAAAGACACTCGCTGTGAATTCTTTCAACATTGAAAAATCGATGAAAAGACTAATTTTAGAATGGAGTAAAATAATGCTAAAACTTTGAAAAATCATGTTCCAGTAGTACTTCAAAAGATACTAAAAATTTTAATATAAAATATTAAGGTGGTGTTAGAGAAATGGACCGAGGATCAGCAGTGTCGCTTACACGCGCAAATGCACAAATTGAATGAATGGAAGGGTTGGAAAAGGGCATAGAAGATACAGAAGTCTTTTCAATGGCACGAAAGAACCTACCTCTGCCACTGGGAGCATGGACGT
The DNA here is from genome assembly GCF_001263275.1 of Habropoda laboriosa. Classification (NCBI taxonomy): domain Eukaryota; kingdom Metazoa; phylum Arthropoda; class Insecta; order Hymenoptera; family Apidae; genus Habropoda; species Habropoda laboriosa. The sequence goes on from NW_017100254.1 coordinate 1,053,180, forward strand.
CTCTCCTTGAAGCAAGTCACCTGTATCACGTTGAAGAAGAGTGCACCGAGGGTGTTCGCCACTTCCGTGTTGAGATTCTGCAAACATCGTCGGAATTTCGCGTCGCAGTCACAGTGTGACCGTGTGAAAGGTGAATTGTTGCATATGCCATGGATGCACTCATGTGGCGCTATCGTGGTGGGACAATGGTCGTGCTCTCTGCAGCAGATATCTTCGGCTCTGTGAGAGCCAAGGTCGTCGTACGACGTCGCCAGAGTGCCTGGTCCGCACCATTTCGTGCCTGGGTAGATCAGTCCTCCGCCTGGTGGCTGGTTCTAACATAGAATATGAAATATACAGGGTGTTTCGAAAGAATATTCACACTGATAAGAAAGTACGATGTTTTAGAGAAATAGAACTGGTAATAGAGTACAGCCCTACTTGGCACTGATTCAAGTTTTATCTGCTTGCACACATAGGCTCTATAAGTATACAGGGTGTCTCACTTATAACGAAACGTCTAAATTATTTCTGCTGCTATTGAAAGTAAGAAAAAAATGAGTAAAAGAAGTTTATATGGTTTGAAGGCGTGCATATAACGAGAATGAAATAAACGGTCCCCTCAAGATTATCTTAGAGATTACTCCAAGACATCGACATTGATATCTTACTGTTCGAGGTCATGATGTAATAGGTCGTTGAACTTGTATTGCAAAATAATATCTACTAGAATTACCTTGAGGGGACTTTTGCAGGGAAAAGAAAATTCTCCATACAATTGTTAACATTTTTTGAAGCACCCTGTAGAATATGTAAAATCTAGAGAATATAGGATATAAAAGTGACGAAATATGATGGAATCATAATCCACTTAATCACAAACATTCAACCAGTAAGGATTAACCCGATTTCGAAAGTAATTCGCTACCTTTCCTTTGTCTCGAGAGGCTTTACACGTCTCCTCCAGATCTGCCACAAGATTACTGGACATTTGTCGGACTTTTTTGGGATCAGCCCCAAGAACCATCCTCTGTATAACACCACGATCGGTGTATAAAGCACAAAAGGGCGCGTCTGCGTTCAATTCCACCATTCTGGACATCGTGGTGTCAGCTACGAGAACACTAGCCTCAGTTTCATCCCCAAATAGTGCTTGTACGAGCAACAAGAATACAGCAAGCATCTACAATGCCAAAAGTACAATGGCAAAAATATATTAACAGTTTTTCGTCGCGAGGGTTATCGTTAACGAAAAACAAAAAAAAAGAAAAACAAATTGGCAGTTTTTATTTTTTTATCCTTGGTTTCTTTCGTCACGCTGTTATTCATACGTCCTGCGTATACAAATTCGTTCGATGTTAATGAATATTTATGTGCCTCGATTTCACGTTCATATTCAAATTTTCCTTCTACCTTTTTCTTTTTTTTCTCGCCGAAATATCGAACCGTTCGTTAAACCACGAAGGCCGTCGATTTCATCGTTCGTTACAAGCAGAACCTGCTTTTCCTTCGAGTACACGTTCGATTCTGCGAGAGTGATTGTCAATAGAGAGGAAAGGAAACCCTTCGTCGATCAAACGATTCATTTGTCATAATGCAAACGTTTGCATCGAGGACACTGCGTACACGAGGATTCGCAAATGTTTCTCAACTTTTCAGGCACTCCGTGCTAGAATTGTACAAACACGCAGTATTGTTGTACTTTGAACGTAGTTTCACTTGAGTAAATAGTATTAAAAATGCGAAAAAAATTTTAGCGTAATTTTAACATACTCCAAAAATACTTCTATTGCAAATTATTTAAAGCTATCGCTTACAAAACTGTTCCGAACGATATCCCTCCACCTGAATTTCTTCTTTTTATCTCAACTACAGGGTGGCGCAAAAAACTCTGACAGATTTATAAAAAAACTGCCGATACTTTGCGAAAACGTTATGAAAAATGTGCGAGCAATGGTAAAACATATTTGGTCCATCAAGAAGAAAACACTTATTTACGTGAAATTGTTTTCCACATTTAACGGAAAAAATCGCAATGAATAAAACATTTTCCTTCGTATCCTTCGAGTGGTAAGAAAAGCAAGAGTATCAGGAACTTGTACGCCACCCTAATCTTGTTTTGTATTCTGAAATTTTCTATTTCAGATCATGTTCAAAGCCCCCATGACTGGAAAAACTTAGGAGGGTTGACGAGTTCCCATGATTCAGGATCAGAGGAATCCTCTCCATTATGACGACGCGGATCATATGAAAACTGATTGTATTACGTGACAGGACAGCGTGACGTTTTATTCCTTAATCGGGCATTAATCGTTGCTCGTTGAACGGCGATTCGAATAGATTGCCCCGCAGGAATTCCGGTCTGCTTTAACGAGCAAGTTGGGGGGGTTAGGATCAATTAAACGTCGTGGAATGACGCATTCCTTTCCAACCAGAATCATCGTGTTCGTCACGAGGATTTACCTTGGTCGTTCCTTTGCCAGACGTTCATGATCAACTAGTTTTTTCCTCTCCTTATCCTTGACACAATGATCAAACGTTCCACAAATTCTGTTCAGTATCGCATTTCTTTTAAACTTTAACAAAAGTGTTTGAATTTTTCTTCATTTGAAATTCATAATTGAATTGGTCAATTTGGAATTGAATTTAGAAGTTTGCACATTCGAAGATTGAATCTCTGATGATCATTCGCGAAACTGTGTCCTTTTTTCTGCGAATCTCTCTACCTTTCCCTCTATTGAATATAGATCATTCTGAGTTTAATAATACCCGTGTGTGTTTCGTTTGGCTTTCTGCTTCCTCCGTGAAAAAGTGCAGTTTGCTCTTTACCTAATTTTCATTCTCATAACTCTAATTATTGTACAATAGAGAAAAATGACGATCGCGAGATTGATCTCCCGTTCTGAAATCCATCGAATTCTATTTTACAATTGAAACGGCATTCGACAGAAGTAAAAGAGACTTTCTCAGTTCACGTTTCCTATATCTCTTAATTTCTGATCCAACGGATCAATGACAATTTCATTTCCCCCTGCCGCCATTAAGCTATTCACCCAATAGAATAATATTCATTGCAATGAGACAATACAAAAGCACTTACTGTCGATTTGCAGAAATTAAGACGTCGCGAAAACATCCACTGTGCGATTCTTCAAGCTGCTTTTACGAGAACATTCGTCAAGAACTTTCCTTGAAAAGCCAAATTTCCTTAGAGCCACAGACATTGATACAAAGGAGAAGAATTTTCACTTTTGAAAGTTTTACCGTAAAGCCATCAATTTCCACGAAACTCAAGAATTCTCGACTAAAGATCACCGTGCGTTCGTTTCAGCCGCGAAAAATCATGGAAAAAGAGGGAGATCTCTCTAGGATAGATCGCGAATCGAGGATCACTCGACATCTGCCACCCAATAGAGGAGAAGAGATTCGAAGTAGCGACTCCGAGGACCGCCAAGCGACTGGTGCTTTCTCGAGAAGCGTTTCCAAAGATCATCCAAGGATAACCACGGCTCCGGTAAGGTCAGGGTGAGATAAGGAACACAGAATATATATCGTCGAAGGCTACTCGCTGGTTGTCCTTCTCTCTGTTACGCTGTAATCGCGAAAAAGAGCGTGAAGATGGTGGAAGATGAGCAAGAGAAGAAACACGACAGGAGCGGTGAACGATCTTCTGAATGATCGATACGAAACGATTTTAAACGACTTTTAAGTGACCTTCGTAAATTGCTACCGATGCTGTGCCAATTTCAGCGACGATCTTTCTCTCACGATTGCGTAAAATGAATGTCAAGTGTTGGGAAATTCTTATTTACGCGATTTAAATGCGTTTCGAGATTGGCGTTCGAGCTTTTCGTTATCTAAATGATCTACAGTATACTATTTTTTATAGTAAATTTAAGATTTAGTTCTATGGAATATTTTCTTTTCCTGATATCCTTTAAATTCCATATTATGTGATTGGTACGTTCGATTTAAGTTAAAAATTCGCGATGAAACGAGACCGAATCTGGTTAATCTCGCAATCTTGCGTTGCATTATTATAACACCAGAAATTACTCGAGGTGGCATAGAAATGACGAGAATTATCAATGAAATGTTAACAAAGAAAAAAGGAACGAAGAATAAAGCAACGATAAACAAGATATACAATTAAAAAAGAATCGCGAAGCATTTGCAATATTCCTTAAGTTCAACTTGTTGAAATAGAAATTACACTCTGAACTAGAGTTTCTTATAACAGAAAACCTGCATTGATTCATAGAGGAAACAATTTCAGACGCCGAGAATCAATGATAAAATTGAACAATTTGCAACCTGGATTACAAAAAATTCACCTTTTCGATCCATTCAATCCTGTTCTAATATCGAAAGCACAGAGATTCAAGGGTACTTACTGAAAAGCTTGTGGAGAGTAGGTATAAATTAAGAACAATCGAGAATCACGAGGAGTAATTTTTTTTCCTGTCAAATCTGTTTAGCACGAAAAGCACAGAGATTCAAGAGAAGTGAAAAGCTCATGGAGAGAATAAATTGAGAATAATCGAGAATTACGAGGAGTGATGTTTTCAAGTGGTCTAATCAGAGCCAGTTCGATTGATAGAAATTTCATTCAATTAACGCGATTAGATCGTCCCAATTCGGGGAGAGATCCTGCGAGCTTCGCGCTACGAATCGCCAACCCTCGTCGCGAAATTGTGCCAAATATCCACGAATCTGGGTTAGCAGGCCTCGTTGACGAACTTGTCTCTTGAACCTGCACCGATTCACACCGGACAGCCCTATGATCAACCGGCGAATCAAGTGTCAAGTGTCGCTATGACCCATCTGTGAGGGTTACCGCTCGTAAATCATCGTTATATCGCATCTGATTGAACGTTATCACCGCTCTATGCGGAGAAACGTTCTGATTTTGTTTACTACAGTCTCGTATGTATCTAAGTATTGAGACATTTGTCGAATGTGAGGCAAATCGAAGTCGTTGGAAAATTATGAAGATTTTGAAATGTATTATTGATTTTATTGATTTTTCATTATTATCGATGCAGTCGTTAGGAAATTATCAAGATCTTAAGAGAAAATTATTCAGTCTGGAATCTCTTATGGAATATTTTATGGAATCTCTCGGAATAGTTAGATATACCTAACGCATTATACAGAATGATTTTTTCTTCATCACAAATAATACTGCTCAACGTGTGGAGCGTATAACACTCGTGAAACTCTTTTGTGAAAAGAGACTTTGAATGTAGCAGAACTACACTTGTCGAGTAATAGTAATTATCCCGTAGGAACATATGTATGTTATTCCACGAAAATTGGTCTAATATCCATCTCACTGAAGTAGCCAGTTCACAAGGTATGTAAAAGGCTTCCACGATGACACTTAAGTTTGTCGAGATTCCTCGAGCCTAATTAACCACACTAGTCAAATTACTTTTGAACTGCCCTTACTTTCCTTTCAAGTCGACGATTCACGAACAATTATCTTTACTCACGAGGTGCTTTGCTGGGAAAAGATCGTCTTCCTTCTACTTATTACCAAACTGAACGAAACAATGAAGTAAATAGCTGGTAAACGTTCGTCGAAATGCAAGGAGAATTATCAAGATCGAGTAAAGTAGGAACAACACGATCGCAATGGACTGAACAACTTGTGTATCACGTCTACGTTTCATTCACAAGGGACGTCGATTGAGAAGATTAGATACACAGGGTGTTTCAAAAAGGTGTCAACACTTATATGGAGAAGAAGATTCGAAGAATGTATCGTAAAGTGGAGGCTCTTTGAAGACGAAATACTTTTGTGATAATTTTCTACAATTTAATACTAAAATTGGTTAATTGAAAAATTGACGTTTTCTGGATAAGTGTATCGGAAGTCGTGTTTTCCTTGCAACCGTGGTATACTAAAAGTAGACGACTTAGGGTCAATACTAAAACTTGGTCGTTCTTCAAAAATATTGTACTAAAGATAGTAATAATCTTGTACTAACGAATCTGAAACGTCTAAGTGATGATATGACATACAGGGTGATTCATACGTCCGGGACAAGTCATCCCTCCTTTCTAATTTCATCGTTGCACTTGCAAAAAAATATGATCCTGCAAATGTAGTCCTCCTTGAACCATTCATCTTCTTCCTCGAAGATTTTTTTCTAGTTACAGTTAGAGGGGACATACGACCTGTTCCAGTTCCGAGAATCACCCTGTACCGTGTTATCGCTTATCTTACTTCTACATAAGCGTCAAGATTTCTTTGAACCACCCTGTAGAAAAACAACCGTGTACAAAGCACGACGTGGTGCATCGTAACGAAGTATCACGGGGAACGCTGGAGGAATTAGCGAATTAGCCGTGGTTCTGACGTCAAGAACAATTCCATGGAATCGTTGGTCGCGATATACGCGATGCACGCGCCGCTCAAATCGATCAATTACCCTGTGGAAAAGTCGTGCACGTGCAGGGGCGAGCATGTGCATCGCGGTGTTCCACGATCGAACTAAATGGCAAAAACTGTTCCGGTTCCTCGATGAGAATTGCACTTCTTCAAGTGTATATCACCAGCGATTCGTATGCCGATGATGGATTAAAAAGGACCGATTGGAAGAGACGTGGACGAGACCACACGCGCTCGAGTCGAGGGAATAACGCGAAACTCACTGGAAGAAGGAACAAGGTGCGCGTAGGTGGGCAGTAGTGCTTCCCCCCCACCCCTGGCTGCGCACCCCCGAAACCGCAACGCGACTCGAGCTGCTGCAGTGCGCAACAGCCCCTCGACAGAGTGACTTGGCTGTCGCTTAATACTTCATCCATGGATCACATATTGTATATTGAAATAGTATCGTGCAAATGTTCGCCTCTTATTTAGGTAGTTTTAAGAGGTACGGGAAGAGGGTTGTAAATGAGAAAGTGGGGGGTCGATAAAGACACAAATCGTGGAAACTCTCGATGATACACAAGACCCATCGATGCGTTGACCATTTTCAATAGAAACAAAAATAGAAATAGCGTGCGTGTACAGTGGGAGAGAAAGAATGCGAAGGAAGAGATTTTTCTTGGAGATAGAGTTAGTGTTAGTTACAGGGAATGTTGGTACGAGTTGTTTCAGAATTGTCTGAGTTGTCTTAGAGTTGTCGCAGTTACGTAACAGTTTTCTTAGCGTTACGAGTTGCGTCAAATTATTGTCATACTCTGTCAACTGTCGTTGTCGAGATTTCGAAAATGTACACCTGCGAATCGCGGAAAGTTCGAGCATTTAAATTGGAAAGGGTCATCGATCCCTGAATCCTCGAGATTTTGGATGAATCAGGGATGAAATCGTGAAATTTCAAAGCGGAAGACCACCGTGAAAAAGTTTCACGTGTCTGAATTGTTAAACGATCCAGCAGCTAATTGCCCGATAGTTCAGCTATAAACGTTCCGGCGCGTACAATTACCATACACTCCAAATATGTTTACTTTACTACTATTACAAATTTCAATGGTAGGGACAATTTCGCGCAAAGGTATTTCCTTTCAATTTGCCCGTGATACAATCGCCGGTACAATTCCATGCTTTTCTACAATTGTTAAAGATTCCTTTTGCATGCCGCACTTAAGCATCGCGCGATTTTAAAGGCGCGTATTTCTTTCTTTCTTTTTTTTTTTCGGGAATATCGCTTATCGATTCCACGCACGTAATTCCCTGCCAAAGGGAATATACATATTTTGAATAATGTATGCGTCTTGGAACGTACGCACCTGGAATTACAGTAGTGTGCTTTATGTAGGTTTTAATGAAGAAAACGAAGTTCGAATAAAGAAGAGACGTTAAATATTGCCTGCTAAGAAAGTCACCCTAATCTTCTAAATACCTAACTCGATACCAAGAAAGAAATGAAAAAAAGGAAATTAATCTTTAATTAGATAGTACAAAATATAACTGTAAGGTGTTTTCGACACCCCAGAGAATTTTTTTCATTCTTTTGCATAATACTTACTATACCTCGATAAAATTGAGAAATATTTTGAAAATGTTACTCGTTATTGTTTTCATAACAAATTGGACAAATCTGTAACTGAGAGTCAGATTGACTCGAGTCCCTGCATTGTAATTCTTCAGCAGAACAGAAGAATATTAGCGATCACGGATAAGACACCATTCTACTTGAAGCAGTTTCAACAATTAAATCTTTTTTTCTTTATTGTAAATAGCTCCATGTGTCTCTGATAGATCAAAGAAGTAGCAGTAATTTTGAATTTTGAAAAAAATCGTATTGGGTTGTGGTACAAATAGGTTTTTAAAAGAAAGGTACACAATGTATCCTACAAATAACTAGGGTGCTGAGAACACCCCTTATACCTAATTATAAGTTGTGTATGCACTTAACTAATAACTGACTTCTATACCAAGAAATAAAAAAGAAAAATCAGACGAAGAACAACTGACCTTCATGATGGCCAAAGTCCCTTCAATAAACGCTCCTTTCTGTGAAATGAATGTTCTATAGAAACGTGGAGAGCTCGACACACAGGGTAGCTGTATGAGGATGTCCTTTTCTTCTGAGAAAAGATTCGCTCTATGTCTCTTCAACGGTTGCTATCAAACTGATCGTTGAAACGGGTCGTCAGGATACTAATATTCCGTGGCATACATATACGAGAACCCGTGGTCCAGATTACACCGGGGGAGATTCCGAATCACGAGATACGCCGCATGTTTGCAACCGTATAGAAGAGTATAACTCGTCGGTTGTAAATAGATCGGATTAATTCGCCGGCGCGCGGTTGCAGGAGTCACGCTCTCGCGGTACTCTTCCTTCGATCGGAGATTTTTGCAATCGTTCCACAATGTGTTTTAATCCATCCGAAAGAATTAAAAGTTTTTTACAGAATTTTTGGAAGAAATTACCAAGTCACATTGCGATACTTAATTATAGAGAAATATCGACAGTACTCGAAGGATATCCTTTTTCGTTTGGATTTTTTGAAAACTGTTAAATTCTGAAGAACGTGTTACTATCCCTCAATGCAAGCCAATCGAAGGCAATACAATTTTCTTTCCTTATAAAACGTCGACTGTGTGACAGTTTATTGCTTGGAATTAAGAACGATTGAGGAAGATTGGAAATTAATTGGTAGACTTACGCAGAGGCTAAATCTGGATACTTTCTACTCGCAGATTTAATCCTTTTAAAGCGCAATAATTTTTTAGTCGATTTCTCTTTCTTTCTTTCGTTTTAAATAATTGGATACGAAAAGAAACACTCTGCGTTTACGCTTGCACAATCTGTTTATTTCGTCTCGGAGATTACAAGTCGACAACGTTCATTTTCTATTTGCAAAAGTTATCAACGTAAAAATATTATCGTAGCTCTAGTTACATAGTCTTTGGTTCTCCCCCTACGTCTTCTACCTCATTTCTATTGCAGTGTACAAATATCACTTGTCTATACGAAAAAAGGAATATTCTCTCGATGAGTATAAACAAAATAAATATTCATCGTCACTAAGGTTAAATTGTAAAAAAAACAAACAATCGAATCGCGTCTTAAAGCTACAATCTAAGGTAACCATTCGACTGCGCTATTCTCGTAGCCTTTCGTCATGGTTCATCTACTGTTCGCCTCTGGTTTCCTCGTTTCTTTCTCCTCGCTTCCGGCTATCTTATGGTACACTTTGCTTCCTGCACTAACCACCCATTCAACACCGTCGCATAATTTCTGTCCAGCCTTACGAACCACGTTTTCAATATTCTCAGCCGTGAAAGTGTTTGGATCCACGTTAATGTCCAACGTGTTGTTACCATGAGGACATCCGGTTTGAGGGATGTTGCTCAGACCGTACGGACCCACTCCGTAGAAAGATAATATATCGCGTATCCTGATCAAGTACGTCTTGTCTAAGTCTCGATTCCTGGACAAGATCGTCAAGCTCTGACGGTTCCAGAACTTCAACTTCTGACAGGTGAAAATGACCGCGTAGTTCTGGTAGTCCGTGGAGACCACCACGTGAGACGCACTTCCGATTAGGTCTGTGAACGTATTGCAAAATTTATTTACATGGAACTAAGAATAATTAAGGAAGTTTGAAAATTAATTGGTAGAATTTACCAAATTTTATTATTTTATACAGCAACAATTTATTTTAGAAATTTCTTTCTTTCTTAAGGGATTAGGTACGATTGGATGCCATTGGATAATTTGGCACGGAGGATGTAGAGGTTGGGGAAAAAATTTAGTTTTGCTGCAGAGGAATTTTTTTCTTTGTTTTTTGTATTTTATGGAATTTTTCATTAGTTATATTCTCGTTGTTTTATAAGCTTTCATATTTTCTGCGTTTTTAACCATTCTGTTTTTTAATAATCCAATCGGCAAATCTCCCATTAAACTCTTTCGCGATTAGAGGAATGCATGCGTTCCATTTGAGTAGTCGAGCATTAATTTAGTATCTATTACAAATTCTTTAAAAAAGTAATTTTAAAAGGTTAATTAAATCACATCTTTTTTTGTTATATTTTCTATATCTTCGTTTGCCTATGACAGAACCAATTCCCCTTAAACTCTAACGTCCAATGCTTCTACGTATCATAATTCCTCCAACAATTACAAATAATCCTCCACAAGACAGATCTGTCTTCAGATCATTCAAGGGATAAGAAGCGATTCATCCTTGGCCATCTTTCATCCACCATGATCATAATACGCTACAAAAAAGAATTGTACAGAAGTCTACCTTGGCTCATTTTAAAGCGTGAAGCCTCTAATTTCACTACCTTTAATTTAATCTTTTCGAAAATCGCTTTTTGTTGCAGAAACGAGTGGAAGAAGTTACTTTTTTCTTTTCAAATTTTACAAATTCAAACGACTCTACGAAGTTGAACAAATTTTTTGGGATATTCGTTTTGAGATGGTTTTGTAAAGGGACGTCTCCCCTTCACAACGATCTCTAAGAAGTTAACGTATGATTTTTTTTCACTGTTTTATCGCACTTTAAATGAAAAGTGTACCGCCGGCATTGGAGTACCCCAGGTACACTACGCGGAGGTTGCACTGTGTGCGTTTCGTGCTTGTGTTTAGTGCGTTCAAACAGTGGTTCAAAGATCAACAATTTTTCGGTCGAAATTTACTGCTCCTTTAATTTTGCACACAAACATGTACTTACTCAGGGGAAAGCGAATTTCCATTCTTGCGGGTGTACTTGGTTCCGGAACGGTCAATTCACCGGTGTAATGATATCTGTGCTTCAATGGCGTAAGACCTGCGCATAGAGACGTCGCTTCATTACGGATAATTCATCCCACTTGCCAGACAGTTATCCTATTGACATGCTTTTATGAGTCCCGATGGGATCCGACGTTCTCCTTGTTTATTAATTCAAAAAGCTTCTAACAATATATGCACACCACGCTAACGACTACAAAAGAAAAATTTTGCCCTTTTCGCTGTGTCGTCGTCGACTATTGTTGGAATTACTCACAGACGGAAAGTCAGATCCCCTCTTTTATCATCTCTCTGCGTTGCTTCTACTATATACATATTTACAGATCAGTATTTAAAATACAACTTTTTATTTATTGAGGAAATACTCGATAGAAAGAAGGTACAGTAGAGTTCCGATTATCCAGAATGCCCGATTAACCGGCACATTTGCCCCGACTATTCTTCGGTAACCGCCGTGAATCATACTTTGCACAGACAAAGAAATCACGGCCCCGTGTATCTAGCAATGATATCGACACCAAACGGTTGACGAAAAAACTGAAGGCATTCGTGTATTTTATACAATGCGTGTATTCTATATACGCATATATGTAGACATCGTAATTTGCGTCCATAGTGGTTTTCTAAATTATTTTCTTCGTTATTATCACTTCATAGGTGTAGTCCAATTCCACATTGAAGAGATTTAATTTCTGAGCAAAAAGTGAACCCAGTTAACAGATTCATTTTTCCATGAATATCGTACCTAATATCGGATGATCCGAAACTTGCGTTAATATGTACACTCCAGGCTCCTCATCGCGAGTGTAATTGTAAGTGATGCATTTGCTTGCTGTAGACGTTTTTTGGATCACGTACCACAAACCTAAAAACTTTGGAATACAGAAAATAATTCTGATTTATCGTTAGAAAACTATAGAGAAATTCATTTCTTCTTATTGCTTTTTCCTCCTTACTCTGCTCATTTCAAATGCTTTCGCAGGCTCGACGAGCGGGCAGTCGCCCAAATGGTACGTGTGTGATCTGGCGAGGACAAAGCATCCCGTCAGGAATATTATAGTGAATAATATCTTCATCTGAAAAGAAAATTTTCATCGAGTGGAAATTCCATGGTGCAATGATCACGACGTGCAAGGTCGCTGTTTTATCTTTATTTACAAGACACCAGAAGATAATATCTAATTATATATACTTATATATAACTAGGAGGAAATATAGTGCCTCTATATGCACAATTTAGCTAACGATAAGAATCACTCTTTCTGGACCCGAAGCAAAGAGCGATCTTGCGCTATATAACGGGTGGTGCTTGAATTAGTCAGCATGGAGTGCTGATTTATGCAATGGTTTGTAAATATATGTTTCACGAAATAATGACATAGAAAAAATGAATGACAAAAGAACTGTGATACTCTTCTACGATGATTTTAATTTTTTTTAAGTAATAAATGATGAAAAATTGGGAAAATTTACTTAGTCGATTATCGTATTCGATCAGTGTATTCGATGAATGTGTAATGTGAAAGTAACCGTTTTGAAGTATATGAATATTTGTGAATTCTAATTAAATATACTTGTCAGTGTCGTTGACCCTTACGATGTACAATAGTTGTATAAACAGAAAATGTAACGCGTATGTCAAAGAGCATACTCACTGTGAAACGACGTCATCAGTCTCTGAACTGGTACTGTAAACAGTAGCTTCAATGGAGAAGGATTTTATAAGATGTGCCCCACTCTAAATCCAATTACGGGTCACGCACACTTAGAATGGGCTAACGTGGCCCGATCAAACACGTTCTTCTCAAAGAATTCAGAGAAATGAATCCATTTCTTTTGCTACCTATCACGTAAGTAGATCATTTTTCTTTATTACATCGTAATGCAAAATCAAAATGCTAATCACTGAGACAATAAGGAACACTTTGGGTAATATTTTTGTATTATACTACATAGTGCACTATTACTACTAAATACTATTAAATTATATTGTCTTAAGAAACAATTAAAAATAACAAGGTGTGACTTTTACTATCTTTTATTAAAATATAAAATAATTTTAAATGTGTGATATCATATAATATTAAATTTATTATCATTTAAATAATACCTCATTATCTGATAGTCTATGACATACAAAGAACGAGACGGAAATATTCAGATTTCATACACATTTTTGCTCATAAAAGCCGGCTGGTTTATGCCTATATAAAAAGAAACGAAGGTGCGGGTACCTAATGACTTTGTTACACCACTGCTCACGATGAATCATCTTCATCCGTAAACGAATCAAGTTGGTTGTTCTCAGAATCGCCTGCACCACATACGGTTTCCTTCTTTTTACCCGTAGTAATATAACTTAATTTACACATTATGCGATAAAATACAACGTCACAATATAGAAAAAATAACAGTGCGAGTACACAGTTTAAGATTTGCGATATCAGTGATGAATATGCAATGGTGTAAATATCGAAGTTACTTCGAGGTCGGCATCCAGGGATGTACTCGAATAAAATATCATCATTTATTTCCGAATAAAAAGTACAAAAGAAATATATATATTTTTTTATAATAAGCGTGTGAATTTCTCGGTGATATGTACACATGGCAGTAAAGGCATATCCTCAGTTGAACTAATAGTACCAAGTGTGCTTCCTCTCTTACAAGTACAATGCTTATGATATGCTACAAACGGTGAAAAAATAATTTTCCTATTCGATTTACGACGGTAGAAGCATATCTAAGGGCACTTACAATTTCACATTTTGATTCAGATCATACAAGTGATAAGTATAGAAGAAAGCAAAGATGAAGTGAATTCTAACGAATATATATCATTAGCGAGTTTACCCGGTTTTATGCAGTGAAGATGAATCACTCGATCATCAAATTACAACGGAATGCTTCTTGTTGGAGTATGATTTATCACAATACACATTTCAAAATTTCTATGCACTGTTTGAATGTAATATCGTTTCAATGCAAAAATGAAAATTCCTAACATGAATTGTTCATATGCAATCAGCAAAGTAAAAAAAAAGAAAAGAGAAAGAAAGCTTAAATGTGTTTATACATGTGAATAAATTAGCGTTTTGATATATACCCTGAGACATATTCTCTATGTAATCACACAATTAAAACGTCACAAAATCTGAGAAATATACATCAATCATTTCATACAATTTTTCCACATTATGCTGATGGCAATTTTGATAAATCCAAATCATTGAAGTACGGATGTTTTAAGGCAGCTCGTGCCGATATTCTATGAACAGGATCATAGATAAGCATTGATTGCAGAAGGTCGAGTCCATCCGCGTCTAACGTTTTCACTTGTGACTCCAAATTATTACTTATCCAATTTGGAAATGTGGCTTTATAATCTGACAATTGTGTCACACCAGGCCATATCTCTTCAGTAGGTGTTCTTAGTATCCTATAAAATGTGATCTATTACTATTTCATGTTCCATTAAGTTATAATTTGATATATTGTATACAACATACCGAAATATTCTAAATAATTGATCAATTTCACTATCTCCTTGAAATAGTGGTTTTTTGGTTGCCATTTCAGCAAATATACAACCTACGCTCCAGATATCAATAGCACATGAGTATCTGTTAGCACCAAGAAGAATTTCTGGAGCCCTGTACCATAAAGTAACCACTTCATGTGTGTATATTCTGACTGGTATTCCAAATGCTCTACCAAGGCCAAAATCAGCTACCTTAATCACCCCTGATTTGTCAATCAATAAATTCTGGGGCTTTAAATCACGATGTAATATTCTACGTTTATGACAGAAGAGAATAGCACGTGTAATCTGAAATAGAATCAGGCACAATTATTTTAAACTTTCGTAAAACATTCTAAACTTAAAATCAATTTTGTGTAAAGGTTTTTGTTTGTTACAAAACAATTTATGTATGACCAATACACAATGATAACTTTCATTTCATACATCATGAATAATTCCAAACCTGGTATAAATAAGATTTGACCATTTTTGGTTCCATCAACTTCCCACTACCCAAACTATCCATAAACTTCTTTAAATCCATGGTAAGATACTCAAAAATAAGATATAATCTAGTTTCTTCCATTAGCACATCCATCAATCTAACAATGTTGGGATGTGGTAATTCTTTGAGCAAAGAGATTTCACGAATTGCTGTTGATGGCATTCCCTCATCATCACTTTCCAAACGGATCTTTTTCATAGCAACAATTTCTCCAGTTTTCTTATGTTTTCCCTTGTACACTACTCCATAGGTACCTGTGAAAATTGTTCACTGTAGTACTACCCTCACATGCTTTCTTATAATGCATAAAACAATAAAAATGATGAAAACTTCCATTATACAAACGAAATACAGATGTACTCCCGAACAATTATTTTTCAGCATAAGAAGGCCATCTTAAAATTATCGATTTCAGAAATATTCATCTTTCAATAACCTCGATCAAAAATAGACTCAACAAAATTTACAACCATTATAATCGATTGCGATAAATTAAAGATCAATCGATTACGTTCTGACATTAATTTATACCAAGTATTTTCTGATTACAATCGAGTGAAGTCTCGAAAAACACATCAAGGAAAACACTAATTACAAACGCACAACCTGCGAAGTACTATCCAAAAGCATTCACCTTCACCGATTTTTTCTATCTTCACGAAATTCTCCATAGTGAATGCCTGTCGTGAAACCCAAGACTGGCAAAATAACTTTCTACACCGTAATGCTTAGTATAGCCCGAAAATGATAAAGTTTCATATATGTATCACAAACTTTTCCAGTGTGCCGTCACGTAACGATCAAATTCAAACGTCGTTACGCCATATTGGTAAACACGTTTGAAAGTTCAGTGTTCGGTTTGCTCCGTAACCAGTCGGCCTTGTTCTAGCCAATCGGAGCTAACGACGTGATACTTACGCATTTACGGAAACGCAGGTGTTGCTTTTAAGCCCGCGCTTTTACGCTGGTGTAAAAATCGTAATACGAACATGAAACAAACGAATCATTTTTAACAAGCATCGTAAAAAAGTAACTAGGCAAGATTAAATTTTGCAAATTTCTAAACATACCAGGATTAATCGGTCAATATCAATTAATTTATATGTCGTAATATTATATTTAACTAACGGGAAATACATATAAGGGAAATAAAGAAAAACTACACATCATTTCAGAATGTTTATTTAAAAAAAAAAAGAAAAAAAGAAAGAAAGAACCATCAATCGTGTCAATGTACTTATGTATTTGTACACACAGCGTATAGATACAATGAAATTATTATATAAATGATCTTATAAGCACATTTGTAGCATAAAAAAATCATCCTCTCTCCAATTTTCTTCCGTGAACAGAAAATAATCTGAGATGGTCGTTGTCAAGTCGAAAGCACCGGGTCATTTCCAGAGTCTTAATAAATTTATTCTTTACTGTTTACAATATAATTACATAACTCTAACAAGATCTTTCGGATCTCATAAGCTTAACGATTACTCTATAGTCACTATTTATAACGACTATGAAATGTAAAACTCCGTTTTGCAATCGACCTGGCAACATTGCAAAATCAACAGACAAAAATCGTGTTGCACCTGTACTGGGTATTTGTTAATCGTAATTGTTCAAAACGGTTTCTTGCATTTTATCGAGGAAATTGATAGCCACCAGTGGCGTAACCAAGTCCAACGCCACGTTGAGTGTGTGTGGTAGCACGTGCTACTTCATACTGTTGCTCCATGTTGTTAAACATTTCTTCCTGTTTTTTTAATATATCTGGTTTAGCACCTGCAGGTGGGGCAGTCGGCAAATCGTCCTTAATGCCCATCAATCGTTTAAACTTTGCCGTTACTTTTCCATCTTGGTCGTGGGTGAATGTTGTACCTACCCAAGTGTTCGCAGTGGAAGCTGCCGTGGACGTTTTGCCTTCGTCTTGTTTCGACTATAAATTTCAATTGTACGACTAATATAATTTAAAAAAATTTTCTATTTTAACAAACGAAAATCGGTATTAAAAGTAATTATTACCTTGTTTGCCCATAAGAGTTTCCTCTTCTGTATCTGTTCCGCATATTTTCCTTGTGTTGCTGTAGCCAAAGGATTATAATAATTTTGTTCATTCTGAACCCCAGGCGTCGCGGTGTCTCCTTCCGGAGCTTTAAGTTCAATTCCTAATTTTTCCAATTGAGCTAACTTGTTTCTGCCTTTCTCTTCCCTGTAACTCATCGTTCGGAAAGGCGGAGGTGCGCGATCTCTCGATCTCGATCTCGATCTCGCGCGATCCTTCTCTTTGTGATAATTCGCCCGATCCTCTCGATATCGATCTTTCGATCTATCGTCCCTAGAATGCCTACGATCTCGATCCCTGTCCCTGTCCCTACGCCTATCTCTGTCATTTCTGTCGCGATTTCGATCCCTTCGATCATCGCGATAGTGATGATCCTTGTCGCTCTTTTGATCTCTGTCGTCACTCTTTTCGTCCCTACTAGATCCCAAAGAAGAACTTTTCTCCTTCTTTTTATCATCATCACGAGACTTTCTGTCATCGTCTCGACTCCTCTTTATATCTCTATCTCTATGACCGCTCTCTCGTTGTCTTCTATCATCGTACGATGACCGCCGTCCCTTGTCGCTCATATGTCTATTACGGTCAGATCTGTCTCCTCGTTTGTGCTCGTCTTTTGAATTTGCTGTATGATTCTCATGATCAGATCTCCTGTAAAACGATTACGTTCTGCAGGGTATACCACACAGATTCGTATTATTATTCTGCATGTAAGGGACATATTATATGTGGTAAGTATGTTGCAAGTTTTTTTTTTCTCTTATAAAATGCAAAGAAACGTATTACTGTAAGTTCAGAGGACCATATACTTATAAACAAACCAGCTTACCTCTGGTCTGAGGGGGAAGGTAATGTTCGGGATGAGTCTGTCTTTGTTTGTGTCACTGGACTGTGTGCCCTTTCGCTACTGGATTCCCTGGATGAATTGTTGTTGTTGCTTTCCTAAAGAAAGAAAAATTTTCCACGTTACTATGCACCTTTCACACATTCTATTAAGTGAAACATAAATTTCAATTTACATTACAAGAACTATATTATAAATCATAAATATTTATTTTTCTTTGTTTCTAGTACCCTCAGTTTAGCAAAAATCAATTTTTCACCCACTGTTATTTTGTAATCTATTTCGATCAATTATTTATAATAACAGCATTACATACTTTGAGCCTGTAATTGTTACAAAAGAAAGAATAATTCACAAAATTCAGTGTACGTAAAGTTTGAATTTTGCAACAATTGTAATAACCATATAAAAGTGACTACATCCTAATATTATAAGCACATAAAAAGAGAACACTCTTAACACTAATAATTTTCACAAAATTAAATTCGGTTTTCTCACATCCTTGGCTGTACTTGATACAAAAGTTTTTATAAGGTGGAAATTTTTGTTCACTGCAAATTTTATTATAAATCATTTCATCCCAGTCAAATATCTGGTAGATGAATAGAATTAAAATGAAATAGGAACATGAGGGCCCTTCATATTTTTCTGCATTAGCAGTTAGTTATATATTACCCGAATATGCTTGTACATGTGGTTTCTTTGATGGTTGATTTTTTGTTAGTGTTACCTTCTTCCAGCTTTCTCTACTCACCTCTGTCTTCTGAATAGGACTTGGGGTAGTCTTGAAAGACCCTCACACAGCATAGACCTTGCCGAGGTGCGTAGATATTGTATCATGTATTACCAACAGAGCTACGTGTTAATATTTTCTCACGAAATGGCACTATTCCCATTTACTTATTATTTAAATTTTAAATATCTGAATTTCTACCCTCATAGTGATTGCCATAATTCAAGCTTTAAGGTCATGTCTTACACTTCTTTTTCAATTTTTAATCTTATGAATTATATTTTGATATTGTCATAATATATCAAAAGATGATGTAAAAATAATAAAAGATAAGAGTGCATTGAGTCATAGTGATATAATGTACATAATACAATGATTTCACTATACTGCTATAAACGCTAAAGCAAAGGTAATAAATTTAACAAAACATGTTATCATTGTATTATATACATTGTGTTGTATCTACATAGTGTTTTAATAAATAAGAAATAATTATTTAAAATTATTTCAATTCATATAAAACCACTATGAAACAATCTTTTTCTACAAATTTTTCCTTTTGGATGTTTGGTACAAAATAGGTGCAGTAAAAGTGCTATTGTGAAATTGCATTTGATAAATGGTGATTTTGACATGACCTGTAAAAACCAAGTACTAAACCTTTCTTTTTTTATATATCAGGCATATGATCCTACATGTACATACAGCCCCCATAGACACCACATCTTCCTATTAATTGTTGTAACATTTCATACTTAATACTATAAACAAGCATTTGCAAACATTCAATTTCACTGTACCTCACTCATATCCATTTGCACCGGGTCGTAGTTAGCATCACTGGCCCTCTTACTGGTATCACCATGTATCCCATATGGTATCTTTGAACATAATGTTCATGATAAAGCACTAAATAATTCACAAGCCACAAATTTCTCACATAGTACCAATATTAAAAGTTTACTGTTAATAACAAATTAACAGTAATTCTAACAGAAAAATGTAGCTTAAAATATCAGTTGAAATTTAAGTACCATGGTTTGAGAAATAAACATTGCATAAAAGTAAAATAAATTGAATATAAAGATTACATTAATTAAAATGTGTTTGCTTCACAGGTTTATGTCAATTTTAGAGCCAAATAGAAGTTATTAACAACGAGAAACTACATTAATTTCTCGAAGTGAACTTTGGAAAATAAAAAATGTATTGGTTAATAATCGAAGAATTGTCCACTGGCTCGAGAACCTATCCCAGAAGCCATGTCGAGTGTGTATACTAGAAAGTTTCTTGAGCGTCATGGATGCCGAGGCAAGGATGTGCCATGGGCGAAATAATTGCGAAATATTACGACGTTTCTGAACAGGCACATACTCACCTTTGGATCTTCCGAATTATTACTATTGTCCCCGTCACTAGCATAATTTGCTAACGAATCCATAATGGCGTTAAAACGAGGCACAAACTGTCCGAAATTGTTACGACTATCTTAGCGTGTCGATCCTAGGCTGTCTTGCGCAGAAACGCCATTGGTGGAGAGTATTTGATCAGCATGTATTGTGCTTTCATAGCGCTTCCATCGAATGGGGGTTAGCGAAGCGGAAGTGGAAGGAGAGAAAATACAGGAAATGCAGTACAGGCGGCAAAATTAGGCGCGAACGTGAAAACTTCGTCGCAATTTCTTCATGTTGATGGTCAATCGATTGAATCTCGCCTCCCAGAATTTCGTTACGCTAGCTTATTCTCACGGAACAATCTAAATCGATCAATGGTCTAAATAGAAACACCTTCCATGAGGGTAATAATATACATATATTCTATTATAGTACCTACTAAACATAAGCTTGTGGGAGTAGTAGTACAATTTTTCTTCTCTAGAGTAAAAAGAAGGCAACATTGGAATTATTAATCTTCAATTTTAGTTGCGTGCACCACATATGTACTCGGGTTTTACCAGGTGCGAACTCGGGTTCGTGAGCCAGATGCTAATTAATTCTGTGACAGTGGCAAACAAATATTACGATTTTCGTAGCACTTGGAACGGTCACTGTACCATGAAACAACTACGTAACAGAAAAAAATATTTCACAGTTCTTAATCCCTTATTTTAAGAAAGTAAATTTCAGTACACAATTACGGTAGTTTTTTTTTATTTTACAGTATAAAACAATGTTTAAACAATTTTACCATAAAAAAAAATTTATTGATAAAAAAGGATTTATTTCTTTATAAATATGTATTTCAATATATTCTTTTCACCTTTTCTAAAACATTGAAAGTTCACCTACGTTGTGAATGAAACGATTCTCTGTTGTGCAAAATTGTCCGACGTATGGAATATACACATATTCATCGACGACAAAGGAACTCCGTCGCCAGTCAGAAAATGGTAACAAAAAGCCAGCTCGTGGGACTGTCTTTATTTACAAATGAATCCCATCGCGACGTAGCCGGGGGTACCGAAGGTGCACGAAAGGTGTTGCAAAGGTGGGCTGATGCTACAGAGCATTCGCATTGACGTTTACGCGCGGAGAAGCGCAAGCCGGCGTGTGCAGGGGAGTCCGTGAACAAACCGGGACGCAACAGTCGCTCGCCAGACTTCGTGCTGGAGTCATCGTCGGAGGTATGGTTTCGTTCTTTCGTGACATTTCGTGATTCTTAGTCCGGGGATACCTGTTACAAACGGCAGCTAACAAACGAGTACAGTGGATCTAGCCATAGGGGTGAGTAATTCCAATCAAGTTTCTTTCATTATGATCTTGGTAACACAGTGGCCCGGGTAGCAACCCTTCGATAAGTCGATCGAATTTTCTCGGTACACGCGTACCGCGGTCGTGTCGATTCTCTCGTTCCACTCGGATCTACGTGACCCCATTTTCGTCTTAAATCATAGTCAATTGTTTTTAACAGACAACATCCTCCGCGGCGAACTTTCCACCTTAACCGATACACTCGTAGATTTTTTTCGGCAGTACAAGTTTTTCCTTTCAATTATACGTAAAACGTTTACGACCCCGAAATTCGATTGACAGAAACGACGTATGACACGCTCAGTGATTTATGCGTGGCTCGTTTCACACGCGTCTAACGATAGACTTGCATTTAATCGTTCGGCAATTGTGCTGAAATACAATGGTAGTAATCCGTTCGAAGTGGTCCCTTTCAATCGATTCAAGATGATTCAATTGATTCGCCACACGCGACGTTTCGTTCCAGAGCGTGTCGGGAAATCATACGGATAGGTTCGATTAGGTTAGAAGGCGACCTGTATTAGCGCGTTTCTAAACACGCCATTCGTGTTGTTTATAATCGCTTGCCTCTGTCACACGCGCGAGCTTCTTTAGTCATTGAACGTGCGATACAGGAGAGTAGTGATTGTCATTGATCGAAATTTTCTGTGACGCTTCGCCGCGAATATCGAGATAATTTTAGTATCACGCGTGAACGTAAGAAATTATGTTGATTGAGTTGCTGATTTAATTAAACCCGGTGATTTAATTGCTTGATATTCTCGGAACTGCCGCGTCGTTTAATGGGAATACGAATTACCGGACTCGCAACGTTACGATTAAAAATGAGCTAGTGGCATGTGTAATATGTATCAAACTTCCATGAACATGATCCTCTACATTTACGCTGCATGTTATTCTTCTGTCACAACGAGATCACTCATCTTTTTTTGACAAATTATTTATTTTTTGGTTTTGGTTTATAACGAGTAAAATTGAAAACTTATTCTTTACTGCAATGAACGGTAAACACCGCCTTTAGTGTATTAGGGCGACAGAAATAAAAAAAATTGTAAAAGTGTTCGTTCGTCTTATTTGTCACCGGATATTTCTCCTTCGGGTCGATGCGTGAAAACTATTCGCGATTGTAGCGAGACACACAGTGTCGCCTAACAGAATTCGTTGAAACCAGTTTCATTCTTTTTATAAAGATGATATCGTAGTCGATCTTTGTTCGTTCTAATTGAATCTTTACACCGTGACGGTGTGAAGTATATATAGTCACATTGAATAACCAAGAAATAATACATTAAATTAATATCTGTAAATTTAGCGTAACACTACTCATTGTATTAAAATTCACATTTATACACATAAATTCATAGTTCATGAAATTGTAGTACTGGCGCAATTACCATTTTAACCTAGTAACGATCGATTCTGTTTGAATCACTGTAATTACATGCAACTATAAAGGTATCCTTTATGTACATATATTGTACATGCAACGGGCTTAACCTGCTTGACCAAAATTTAAACGAAATAGTAGGCCAAGCGAACGTAACAAATAATTCTAGCACGTACATAACAAACGAGATTAATTTCAATTATAAAACGAATTACTACGTTTATACATATTTTGTACGAAAATATAGGCATCCTCCATGTTTCGATGGACCGATGCAACGAAAAGATTTCTTCGCGAGAGGGCAGTGTTCAATCGCGTTATCGACAGAGGCGAAGTTAAGGGTTTCGGAACGAAGTTTAAAAAACGAGACTTGGTCTAGTCTCTTTGTCCCGTCGAATTGCGTTCCTAACCTTTGTGATTTCGTATCGACCGGGAGCAACGTACCATTCGGTCCCAACTATGAAAAGTCGCTTTGGGGACACGCTGGAGGGCCATCGAGTTCCTCGTCCCGGAAATTGTCGGAAATATCAAGGACAGAAAACACCGAGCCGCCGGAAATTAATTTAGAAAAAGCGGTTACCGAGACGAAATTATTCCGTGTTCTTTTGGAGATCGCACGGGCCACCACGGCGGCGCGCGGCCATGTTCGATGGTTATTAATTAAATCCAGCTCACGCCGTTGAACTTTTTGTCAATACTTTTCCCGTTAATTACAGACCGGTTGTGTCGGCGAGTCTATTCTTGTAGACGAAGAACGGATATCGTAGAATTCGTGGGAAACACTTTGTAGAGCATGTTGGAAGTTTCGTTAGCGGGAATCGTTAAATTTATGGAGATTTTATACTTCGAGAACCAAGCCAGAAGAGGTAACTGTGTTATCGTTGCTGCGTACGGAATTACGGCAACGTAATTCGAAAGCAGTCAACGGTTTCCGTTGGCAGATGAATAATATAATCGTTCGTATTGAAAATTGTCGAGTACAGTTACGCTGATAAAGGTAAACCTAATGGATTTTATTTAAAAAATAGGCAGTGGCTGAATTGGTATCTAAACTATATTACGTTTTACTGGCATTTCGTATCATAGCAGAACCTGACTGGTAGTGGATTTAGGTTACTTTTTTATTTTAATTTTCTCTCTGTATGTAAATTTTACGGCAAGCGTTACAATTTTTAAGGTTTGCGATGCGAGAAAATTAAAGATTAAATCATTACGAATTGCGTCCTAATTTAGAACCATTTCAATTTCATTTATACGGGCGCGTGTGTTACGAGGCAAAAATATAAGAGTATTCCATCGAACAAGGCTAACCGGGGAGAAACTTATTACACTTTTTATCTCGAATATTCGTCGAGCGACTTATTAAACTCTTTTGAAACAGGCGGAAGAGTTTGAGGAGTTGTTTATACTAGTCCATTCCAAGTTCTAGGGAATTCTTAATTCGAAAGTCTTTTATGCCCGCTGAAAGTGTAGGTCGTACCGCCTGGACACTTTAAATGTTTCTTCGGACTGTCTTTGTGCCTCTCTTTCGTTTGTCCCCGCTTCCGGGAAGAAAAAGAAAAATTCTCAAACTTTAAGTCTTATTTATCAATCTTACTCGTGGGTCTTTGCCATTCAATTATCATAATTAATAATCGTCATTGTTGAACCAATTTATTTGAACATTATCCCATTTTATTTAATTTCTTCAAATTTACTGGAAATATCTACCATTAATCTCATAACCTAACTGATA
>NW_017100254.1:1077929-1078761 GCF_001263275.1 Habropoda laboriosa
TGTGCAAGCTCTCGCGCAATGCAATTTCCCAGATAGATCAACTCAAACGTAACCTCGTATCGACTACCGTTACCCGTCGAAAACAACCGGCGAGTATGCCACGGCAAAATTCATTGTACTTCCAGCGAACGTAGTTTTACTTTTACTGATGTGAGGAGAGGGGGAGGATGCACAGTAATCTCCGATCGAAGAAATGTTCTGGGAGCCTGGTTCGTTCGGATGACGATACTGTACGGGTTCTTCCTTCGTTTCTTTCCATCGTTCGTCGTCTCTCGTACGCGTCCCGTTTTCTCGCTCGCGTGCGCAACAAGGAAGGCCCGAGCATCGGAGTGGTTCCGTTATCCGTGGTAAATACACGCCGGGCATCCTGTACGGTTTTGCCTGCGGCGAAAATAAACAATATACGCGGCTACGTACGTTACCGATTCAATGCACACACGGTGTGCGTGAAATCACTGCCATAACGACGTTTTAACGCGTGTTTTCGGCCTTCTAAGGAGACTATGTATACAGCTGATCCACCGAGGATTTTGATCTTTGGAGGAATGAATCTAGAGATCGAAAAATGATATTCTGTAAAATATTTCATTCTAATGCGAATTTTTTTATAAACAATTGAAATTACTTCTATAAAACTTTGGAAGTTTAAGCGCTATTCAACAATCGGCAGTGGGTCAGTGCGCAAGACGTTTGCTTTATTAGCGGGTAATCTGGTTTCGAGTCTTGGAAATAGAAGAGTTTCTTTCTTTTTTCACTTTTATTTTAATTGAGAAAATTTCACATTATTTAATTTTATAAGAACTGCATTTTATTTATATAAACTATTATTTTT
>NW_017100254.1:1081400-1082904 GCF_001263275.1 Habropoda laboriosa
CAAATGAAATATATTTTTGCAAAAGATATGATATTTGTACATATAAATTTAATACATCATTTTTGCCTACGATAAATATTTACATAATATACGTATGTATAAACCATACACAATATATATAAGTATATATATACTAATCATATATTTATTGTTTTAATTATTACAACTAGCGGGATTACTAGAAGTAATTTCAATTGTTTATTTTTGTTAAGTTTGACCCCCAGGGGGTCAGCTGTGTAATTTACTTGTTAGCTGGAAATTTCGCATGGAACCACTCTACTTACCGACCGTGTACACATAACCTTTGAACTGTACGATTTCTGTTCGATGGAAAAGGATGGAAAAATGCGACTGAATTGTCAAAATGAAGAAAATTAACGTGGACAA
The DNA here is from genome assembly GCF_001263275.1 of Habropoda laboriosa. Taxonomy (NCBI): domain Eukaryota; kingdom Metazoa; phylum Arthropoda; class Insecta; order Hymenoptera; family Apidae; genus Habropoda; species Habropoda laboriosa. Next base: position 1,081,788 of record NW_017100254.1, read on the forward strand.
TGACGATTTATGGAAATCAATTTTCTAATCTACGTTACAGACTCATGATGTACCTTTTGTTTTTAGTGTGAGTTTAGTCTCGACTTGCGTTCTTGATTTACGGTGCCAGTTAATTGTGTAAATCGAGAGTTAGGTGTCGCTGATTAATGTCAAGTTAGAGTTGCACGCAGGGTGTAAAAAAAGAAGGAAACATGGATGCAATATTTCTGTAGAAGGAGTTGTGAGTTATGTTCATGAATACAAAAGTTCTTATGACTGCTTTTTCTGTTGTGTTCGTTTCAAAATGTAGGTGTGTGTATTAGTAATTTGAAACAAGTTATCGAATATTCTAACTTATACATATCGCTGCGACGGTATCGAAGAAAGTTCGTAATGAAGGCGATCGAATTCTGCCCGAGGCGTGATTTTTGCCGCAGTGATAAAAGATTTCCGATCGATTCTCTCAGGGTCGTTTATTTATAGAAGATTGTAATAAAGACGGCTGGAGTATTTCAGATGCCCAGTTATATTGAGAAACTTGGTAAAATCAATCGAATAGCCATTGTGGGATGCGCATATTGGAAAAAGGAGGATAGTGCGACGTAGTAGTTTCGCAGTGAACTTTGAAACCTTCAACGGAAAGTACGTTTTCGAGCGGAACAGTACCAGCGGCTATCTTATATACCATCTCTGTACTTGTCTCTCCATAAAGTTCAATGAAAAATTCATTCTCTGAAATATTTGAGGCTTTCAAGGCCTACGGAATATTGCCAGGCTTAAGTTTCGTCTTTCAAGAAGCTTTCCTAACCTCGTCGCAGGCTCATTAGACTCACTAACACCAACGTGACCCTTATATACCAAGTGTTCTTTTTAAGGTAAAAAGTGAAACAAGGGTAGTTTTAATTTTTTTCGTTCCTCTTTCACTAAAAGCTCCTCTTAAACTAATTTATCGTCCATCTCCAGTGACAATTAATCGAGTCGTGCGATCGACAGCCAGTCAAGAACGAAACGAGTAGGAAACTGGCCTCGGGACTCGGGACGACTATGTAAATCCATCGAGGGATCGACGTAGTGGATGCACGGGAGTGAACCAGCCATGCAACATCTGCGTCGAAAACTAGGGGCATCAAACGTGTAA
>NW_017100254.1:1082915-1093694 GCF_001263275.1 Habropoda laboriosa
CTGTCGTATTTGTCGTATCTGCATAATATGCTCTCGAAAGCACTCTCGCAGCTTCTTGTATCGTCGAAGGGGTTGCGCGACGCCGCTAACTGTGCGGTCTCAGGGGTGGGGGCTTCCGGATGATGGGGTTGAATTAGGCGTTGAGCCGTGCAACGGCTCGAACGAGTAATTCGAATCGATCGTAAAATCTGTCTCGACAAGTCGTGGTCCTCTCTTCTCACCGCCCGTCGTCGTCTAGCCGTGAAAAGAAAAAGCAACCGCCTAACGTCATCGCCTGCTATAGATTCGCTCGTGCCAGAGAACCGATCCACGTCTCCCGATCTCTCTGTTTACGAGTTTCAGCTAAGTCTGTTTCGCCACGCTCAAGGCCGTTTAGCTATTCCGGATAGAAAGTGATAGAGGGATAGCAATGTGTAGTAAGTAAATGTAATAGGAAAACCAATTTCATTTTTTTCATTCAACTATTCTAATTGTTGAAATATCTTTGTTCCATGAGAAATCAATGTTTTGGTTTTTTTTCTACAAATTTTTCTTAGATAGAAGAGTCAAAGCATTGTTAAATAAAATTACTTTCTCTATCATATGTTATTATTTTCTAACAGAAATTCGAGGTTTAATATCATGAACATTGTTCCAGCAGATAAACGTGGATTATGTGCGTTCCTGAGAATGATCTTGTCTATCACGTTTGAGGTTTAATATCGTAACTGTTGCTCAAGGCAGTTGGCTGCGTGTAGACCTTGTTGAGGGTGTTATGCGAGCGGTTGGGGTTATTGCGTTTGCAGTTCGATGGGATATTCGTTTGAGGTAGCGTTTGTGGATATTTGAGATTTTATATGGTGAAATTAAAATCAGGTTAGAAATGGAAAATTTTGTTGAGGAATTATCAAGATGTTTGTCGAGCACCGTTTAAGTGAACTAGACTAAGCTTTCACGTGCTAGGAAAGTTACTTCTTCCCTTCAACGGGAGTAGAAGATGTGAAATCATTAGAATTTCCGGTGGAAGCGACCGTCTTGCGCTTCTCGCTATCTCCAAGATTTATGTAACGCTCGAAGTTCCTCCAGCGCTGTAAATTCTTAATCGCGGGTTAACGAACAGTGGCAATTGTTCTTCGAGCTGTAACAGCCAGGACCACGGCTAATTATCGCGTACCACCGTCTAACATATTAATTAACACTTTCGTTACTATCGATATACACTCTCGTTCATAAGTATTGGAACATTTACCAAATGCAATGAAAACCTAAAAAGAAATTATTAAGATCATTACAAAATTATTAATTCTGATATGTTTTTCTGGGCTTTACAATATCACTGTCTTTTTATTTTAGACTTTCTTTCTCAGGCTTTTCAACATGTAAACTCTGACTTCTTACCACCAACTGTAACCGTTTTGAATCCATTAATGCACAATTTAGAAAATTTTTTTATTTTCTCCTAAATCTTCACAATTGTTAACTGTAGACTTCCAAGTGTGAATTATTTCTGTCTAATTACCTTTGTCAAAAGCTTCATATTTTATAAAAACAACATGCTTATAATGGTATATCAAAAATTAGAAATCTTTTTGTGGAAATTTTATACATCTACCTATTGCCAATTGAGAATTTTCTTTCAAAATTCTCCACTAGCCTCTGATAGTGAAATCAAAATTCAAAACAATGGTCTATAGTTAAGAGTTAAATAACACTATAAATTTAACTATTTTCATAATAATTCAAAACATAAACATTTTTCTGTACAAAAGAATCGTGTGTATGTGGAGACGAGTTTAAATTGTCTTAAATCGTATGTGGTTCAGTAAACGTGTCAAAACGTTAATGAATAAAAAGTTAGAAAGTTGCAAACACACGTGTGTATGTACACTTGCACGCGACGAAATATCACACGTCGTGTCCTTCCGCTCACGCATCACCCTAACACGACAACTACAACCTCTAGAATTGGGTTAATGAAATCGTGGAAGAGGAAGGCTCGACAACGTGCACCGCCAACCCCAGAGACTGTATACCGGACAAATTACCGTTCTCATGAACGTGTTAGAATTCCTTTGCAACAATTGCCACATACAAAAATGTCCAAACTAGCTTGAATTGTCTTTCACACTTTTCTCACTGTTAATCTCCGTTCATGATTAATTTAACGCTTCAGTGTTGTCTATCAAGATCCATTTAGCTAATAAATGTGATTCAGAGAGTATATTATTAGCCGCTTGGCTGGTCATTATAGCTGAAACTATAATCAATTTATCGCGTTAATGTTGTGTATATTAGATTGTGCTAACACGGTAGATTTGATTACAGTGTTCTTATACAGATACAGTTACTCTAAAAAATATTTGGACACCCATATGTATAAGCTTGCCTTTTCTAGTGATATATTTTTATTAATTATAAAAGGATTGGGTTGATGCTTTTTCATTACGAAACATCATTTATTGTACTCTAGAATTACTTATTATTAGGTTAATGCATAATGAATGAGATAATTAAATTAAGTTAACGTTGCACTTATACTCCTTGGACAGTAAACCTGTTAATTGTACAAAATAGAGAATTTCAATTAAATCATGTAATATGAACTTTCGTATTTCTAATTATTCACAAATTGATCGCTCAAGTGTTGAAAAGCTCTGAGCTTAAGACTCTAAGAGAGTAATGTTTGTTTGAATTTATAAAAGATTTTCATTTAATCTTAAAGAATCCAATACTTCATATTACATAACGTAATATATTTAAGATAGTACATAGTCTGAGAACTGATCTAACTGAAATTCCAGCTGAATCCCTTGCAACCCACGTTCGACACGGTGATATTCAGGATCCGAGTGAAAAAGTGATTTTCCTGGCTGGGAGTTCTTGTGCCGCTAAGACGTGCCATTACGAGATTGGACAACCGACAGACGGGGATGAATATGAATATCTATTGCGTGCTCCCTTGCAAAGATAATAGCTGGAACGAAGAGCGCGAGTAAACGGTGGTTTCCTGTTCGAGACAGGAAGCACCGTTGCTTTCTTTTACTATCGTCGAAAATCGTTGAGGAGGTCTACGACAATTTTTTCCTCTAATCGTTCATCGACTTCGATAAATATCCCATCGTTTCTTTCTTCTGTATTCTTAACGTAAGAAGATAGTATTAAATTGTGAAACACTTGTTCTTGGATGCTGAAAATACAATGGAGGAATTTATGAAGATTCTTCTTTTGTATTTTTAACCCTCTCGTATTTATCAATGAAATATCTGGCAAGTCAATTTTTACTAAGATATTAAAATGTGAGACACTAGAATGCTAGAAACTTATTCATGGGTGATGAAATTCTAATGGATACTTATTAGGAAATTCTATTTTTTAACCCTTTCGTATTTACGAATTACACATCTCGCGAACAAATGTTTACTCATTCTACTCTTTAGGCGAAACTTTTCATTGGGACGCGAGTGAAAATTATTTCTGTTGTTAGAAAGTTGGTCAGATGATTTTTGCAAGTAACCGGAAGCAAATATAAAGCTTCTCGTAGGGGAAGTAGTAGTATTTCTTAATTATCCCTGGCGTGTAGAATTTTTATAGAGAAATTTAATTAATCCCACGGCTTGGTATCACGCTGCGTGTTACATGGATTACTGTGGACGAGGAATTTTTTATAAGGATGCGAAATGGCCAGAGACGCAATTAAGGAAACAATGAGAGTGGTTTGTCCCAAACAATAACGATGGCCCGCCACGTAATTGTTAAAAAATTCAGCGTCTTCGTGATGAACGCTCGATTTAAACGCTCGAATATTCTTTCTTCGTAAGAAGACGTCTGGTCCGAGGAAAGAAGAAGAATTTATTATATTTGTCCTAATAAAAACCTCCCGCTGCGTAATTGTTCGAAAATTCCGCGTCTTCGTGGCGAATACTCGATTTATGAGCTCGAATCTTTTTTCTTGGTAAAGAGACGTCTGGTCTAAGAAAAAGAATTGTGGGGGAGAAGAATTTATTTATCCTGATGAAAAGAAGACTTGAAATTTGTAACCTAACCTAACCTTAAAATTTTTATAAAGAATCTCAGAAGAAGAATCAATTCTGCTATACACAGGCAAACAAAAACTCTAAAAATTTGGGAAGTATCATTTGTCTGGTTACCTATATATAATTGTATTTATACTTATAACATCGGTAACGTAATATCATGCCGCCATTTTGTCAGCGTGGAATTAAAAACGGAGCTATTTATGTATTCGTAACGAGGTCCCGAGGGAACGATCGCGTTAATTACGGTGGCATCAAACGTCAGGCTAGATTTCAAGGTGCACATTCAGCGAACGTTGACGTAATCGGCAACCTGTTCTCGATGACGTAAGGAACTAGTCGTACGGAGGACACTCAGGCACCGTAACCAGAGAAAAGTCCCTCGTCTATGTATCCATTTCTGAAAAGGAGGCTAATCTTTTTTTTCTTTTTTGTGAAAATGAAGAAGAGGAAAGAGAAACATTGAAAATCGACATTTGATTCATAAGTACATATTAGGACACCCGTTACGTTTGTACAAAAAGTATTACACGATTGGAATTACATTTCTTCGCCAAAGTATTCATATCATATATCTGTAAAAATATATTTTTGCAGACCGAATCATTTCCTTAGGGTCCTTCACATACAGCAAGCGACTTAATACAGTGCTCCCTCGAACAACGCGGTTTCGCTTATATGTGGATATTTTTCTTGAAAAATTTCGACGTTCATTTCAAATCAATTTACATATTTAGCATACCTTTACACTTTTCGTTATCGTGGCGAATAAGAGAGGTGAGAAAGAGCGAACGCGAATTCGTTTGCGTGCTCTAATTCCTCACAAATTGCCTCACCGAATTCAAATGCACAAGGAACAGCCGAACTTGGGGAAAAAATCAAACGACCAATGTGTCGCTGTGAGCTAGAAGGGGCTATATTTCAGTAATTACATAATACGTACGTGTGTCTGTGTAAATATGTGCACATGCATAGGAAGAATATAAATGTTCTTGAGCTTTTTGTGAAAACGGGGAGAGGGGAAATGGTTGGTACACAACTACAATCGACGTCCCTAACCCCCGCGTTGTCCGAGGGAACACTGTACTTACTTATGTATGTCAGGGAGTGTGTAATACCAGTTGTTGAGCATTCCACTTCAATCAGTAGGAGTGAAAATTTTTGCACTTAACACGACACATGCATGAATCTATGAAATTTTTAGAATTATTAATTTGTATCGTTCAGTAAAAATTAATCGTCACTTTTATCACGATGAAACTGGAAAGAATTCAGTGTCACCTACGTTGGAAATAAAATATTTTTTAAAGTGAATAATTTCAAAATGAATAAATTAGGTTTCTAAAGTTACAGGCGACCCGTTTGGATTATCGGGTTTTCAATTTTGGCTCGGTGCAATAAAAAAGGGGTTGCTCGTCACTTTATCACGCGATTCTTGTAATTTTTATCTTCTATTCATATCCAGAACGGATTTCGATCGCAAAAGGAAAGGGTGATGGTGCGATTCGAAGAACGAACGACACGTAGCTATGAATTATGACATTCAATCGCGCTATATTTGTTGTACACGCGCATAATCACGATCGTCGCTTCCGTTCTCCGTAATGCGGGCCAGCAAAGCAGTAAACGAATCCCGGCGGCGGTTTAAAAGGAAACGTTCGCAAGCGACTATTTATAGCAGCTGAATAGGGAACAGAGATTTGCAATGGAAAAGAATGGTGCGAATTACAGTGTGAACAATTTGTGCGCGTGACGCGCCTCGTGATTCTACGGATTGCTCCCTTAACCCTTTCGCTGCGACGTTCGAATTTATCTACGCGCCGAATTTATCTGCGCGCGTCATTCGACGATATTTTCCTCGCGGAAATCTGAAAAATTGTGAGAAAAATAATTACACGGTGGAAAGGTTAGAAGGCGAAACTGAAAAATTCTAAAAAAAAATAATTGCACTGCGAAAGGGTTGAAAGGCGAAACTGAAAAATTCTAAAAAAAAAAATTATTGCACTGCGAAAGGGTTGAAAGGCGAAACTGAAAAATCGCGAGAAAAGTAATTACGCAGCGAAAGGGTTAAAAAAAAAGGCTGAGCTGGTTCTCCACCATCTTTGGTGCATGTCTGAAGAACATTTGTGGAATTTACTATTGCACTAACACTCTCTTTCTTTTTTTATATTAATTCAGCGATACTTTGAGACGAACAGTATCTTCCACCATAGCTTCTCTTCTTTTCAACCCTTTGAAGACGAGTGACTGTTAACGCAACCAGTAAACTTATATATTTTTCAGCTAGAAAAATAGCGAATTGTTAGTTCATCAACTCGTGCATGTATATTTGAACAAAATAGATAATTTTAATATGATTTCGTTTAAGAAAAGAATTGAAGTATTGACCTAATTAATAGGCGAAAGGGTTAAATGATTTAATTTCGCTTCTTCATTGCGTCTGCTGGTAGTTATGTTCAAACATCTCCTGTTCCTTCGCATTTTATTTAGAGCAAATGGAAGTGCAGCAAGGCCTATTGCATTGGAAAAAAGTAGTCGGCCAATAGGATGGCCCGAGGGATAATTATGATGGTATCAGAAGGGTGAAACGACCCATTGCTCGTGTAATTTGTACAGTTATCACAAATCTGGGTTCGACATCGACAGCCAACAAATTTCACGGTGCATTTTCCATCTGGTTATATATGGTCACCTTTTGAACATACATACATATTTACAGACGTAAATGTATATGTAGAGAGAGAGAGAGAGAAGGCGGTTTGTAGCGAGCATAGCGAAAACATTCGAGGCTTCCATGACCTGTCGTTAACCCAGTTAGGGTTGCCATTCCAGTGCACGCAGCCGACGTTACAGGCCTCACCGCGTTTATTCCATACTCGAAGGCTGATTGCAAGATAATCGAAAAGCGGCTCCACCGTGTGGAATCGCAATGGACCAAAGTGGAGCAACTAGAGAAACAGCTTGGGGAGAGAGAAGCACTCGATAGTGTTAACGAGAAAGAACACTCGTCCCTGCGTTCTGGAATGAAGTCAGATTTCTTCGGGTCGATTGGATAGACGAGTATAGTAGGTTTGCTTAAGTGCTTCCCGTGAGATGAAAGATTTTGGTGGCGGAAGCTTAGCAGAGGGTTAATTTTCTGTGGTGATGTGCTCTCATTCATAATTGAACGTTTCAGTTTGAATTTCACTTTGAATTTCATTGGCAAAATTTCAATCTTGAATAGTTTGAATTTGATTGACTGAATTTAAAGTTCGTATAATTTGGAGATACAAACTGATCTGCCAATCAATGGCAGATTGGCTAAATGTAAATTTTTTAATTTCAACAAAATTTGAAATTGAATTTGAAGAATTTGAAATATCGTAGTGTGCATTCCTCCGAAAGCGCAGAGAATTATGAATCCCGTGTGGACGGAAGAAATACAGTGTCGCTTTATTATACGAGAAAGGGAGACGTAGAAAGGGGTGGAAAATAGCGTTTAGCTTGGCGCTGCTTAATAATCGAGCTGTCGGATATAAAAGCGAATTCCGTCCGATAAAACCGTGCGACAGCCGCGCTAGTTCGCGCAATATTTCACTCACGTCTCCTCTTGTGAATTGTCTAACGACTTGTTCGATAATATGCGAATTATTCATCCTCGTCAAACCTTTGACGCCTCGTTCTTCTTCTGGTTAAATATTTTCTTAATCTATACCAACCTTCACCAATTTCTATACATTTGTTCAAATAATTCCTTCGAATTTTTCTATGTTTCAATGTTAGTTTCCAACGGAAATTGCTTCACGAAATTATCATCCTCGCTAAATAATTGCCTTGTAAAACAACAATTTATCCACTGTTCCATAATTAACATAGAGCATTTAATCATTTATTCACACTGTGTCACTTTGTTGTGCGTGAAAGTGCGAAAGTTCGCGGAAATTAGATCGAATTTCCATCGACCGCTGTAAATTGATGCATTCGCTAATCGGTCCCCGACTTCCTTGATTTTCTGGGTCACACAGGGTGAGTCAGCTAATCTGCCGTTGTGAATCAATATCCAAGAAACTAGACACGAGACGTGAAAAAAGGAAAATCTCTCCTCGAAGAATAACGTTGGAAGTCTCGAGATTTCAAACGAAGAACTCCTTTTCATTTTCAGCGTGTAGATTAAACACGGAGATTTATCGCTGTGTAAATTTCACCAGCCAAGTTAAATTAAAGTGCAATATGAATCAGACGAATTTAGAGAATTTTCGAAAATTGTGCAATTCCTTCCAATAATCGAGATACGAAACTACGGCGTGTCTTAGATTAACGTCAAGTAAACGCGAAAGTTCATCGAATTAAGAACACTCTTCTCTGCCGTCGTAAGAAATAAATAGAGATTATTTCTATTTATTCGTTTATTTCCATGTGTACATATGGACCCACTGGTATGCAACATCATTGTGAGAATCAAATGTGTCTTCCATTTTATTCACCCTTTGAAACCATTTAAATTACATATTAAAATTTTTTCATACCATCGGACCTACCCTGTATATCTTTTTTTTTCTAATTTTTTAGACTGCTAGGTCCTTAGCAAAGTGATGTGTTTTAAATTTCTTCAATTTTGCGTAATTAGATTCTGTGGTATAAACTTGTGTCTTTTAGAGGATTAATTGTGTTCCTGTGATGTAAAGGCGGTGGCTGGTTGTATTGCGTGCTTCTTCCTCTATAGTTGCACTTTTCTGCATTCATAAAGTAGGTGGTTTATTGTGATTGTAATAGGGTAGATCTGTTTTCTTAATTAGATGTTCGTGTGTAATTTTTGAGTGACCAGTTCTTAGCCGGGACAGTAGAATCTTTTCTTTCCTGCTTCGATTTAGCATTGGTTGGTAAATGTTTCGTTCTATGTTGTGAATTTTACTTGTTTCTGTTGCGGTCCATTCTTCTTTAACCCTAATGCGGTCTTCGAGTCTTTTTCGACTATAACTTTTGCTGCTATCAAGTTTATGTTCCCTTAACATTACACCAAAAGTTTGTCGTCTAGATTCATACGACATGCTGGTAACAAGGATTGTTACACATAAGGTCTTTGGGTCTTTTTTCACCCAGGGTTGTTAATAGTGGTTTTTATGTGATTGATAACGTCTTGATGCATTCTTGTGAATGAATTAAACACTTGAAAAGCTGAGGAACACTGGGAACCAGATGATTGAGGCTGGCTGGCTAATTCACGTTTCCTTCTCGAAGGCATTAAGATGGTTTGCTGACTGTTACTAGCGTCGAGGAGGACGAATTGAACGAAACGGGCGGACGTTTAATTGTGAAGAGCCGTGTAGGAGGAAGAATAAAGTCGAGATAGGTGACCGGTTATGCCGTCATCCCTTGATTCCTTCGCGACGATTGCGTCGCCACGTAATCAGAACACAAGTCTCGTTTGTAAACGTGAACACGACGAATCGACGAATTTAGATAAATCTTCTGCGGGAAATATCGAACACTGATGAGCGAAACAAACGAGCGAACGTTAGATAGTGAAAGCCTCTGTGAATCTTGAGGGAAACTACATGTACTACCAGCGTTATTAATGGCATAATTTCTGTGAAATTTAAAGCAACTTGAGGTGTTGAGATTTGCAAGTAATTTGTTCGGGAAAAGCTGGAACTCTAACAGAATTACTACGAAAATAACAAACCGCCGTGATTTTCATGAATTTCCAATAGAACGTATCTGTATAGAATTCGTTGGCTTTCCATGTTCCATGAATCTTGTAAAATTATGCAATCATTCGTGCGATTCAATCTCGAAGTGTATGTGCTTAAATGAATTTCGTAAAATAATATTTTAACTATGATTAAATTATAGAACGGATCAATTTACATTTCAGAATTTTTTAACTTGCGAAATAAATTTTGTAAAATTTCGTATGCCACAACTTCTACTGTTTAATTCTGAGAATAAAACTGTGCTGGTTCTTCTATAATTTCAGAAGAACATTTTAATATTTTTATTGAAGAACATTTCAGATCTCGTTCACCAACTGTCGGTGAAAGAAAAGTCACCGGCTCCTATATATGTATATATGTAGTTTTAAGTAGTCTGGATTTTTCCGGGCACACTTTTTCATTCCATCCACTTTAAATAGTAGAAGAAACGTAGCACAACGTTCGCATACTAATCGAGTGGCTCGTTAGCCGCTTGTTTCTTCTTTTCGTTGGAACACTTGATAACATTACCAACCTGTACTGTCTATAGACGCACGGAAGTTCTGCGTTGAAAGAATCGTAGAGTGCGTTTCGCGTTAATTAGACGTTTCGAATAAACGCATGGGTCATTAACCCTTTCCCTTATGACAACGAAGCAGACTCGTGGCTGAGATTTTTGGTCAAGGTACGGCGAAACCAGTTCTATTAATGCCAAAGATTAATTTTAATTCTAACCTTAGCTTTAGAATATATACGGGGTGTTTCACGTTAATAACAAAAATGAATTTGAATTCTGTAACTTTAGTTTTCATTTAGTACAAGACTGAGGATTACCAAATACAGTATATTCTCCACAAGTGTCAGACCGCAAGGAAGCTAAACCTGACACTCGTAGAGTCAGGGACTATGTTTTCAAGCCTCGCGCCCGCCTTTGTAGTTTGCCGAACGTAGACAAGGACAGGGAATAAAAGATAAGCATGAAACGTCAGTCGAGGCAACCAAGGGATTTAAATATCAACTTTTTTAATTTTACGTCTTTTTATCCCGAAATTTTTCTTAACATATTGATGAGATTTTTCTGATGAAAATGACAT
>NW_017100254.1:1096563-1096766 GCF_001263275.1 Habropoda laboriosa
ATAATAAAGCTGAAATTATTGTGTTAAATAATTTTTTTAATACGAATTAGGAATTTATTCAACGTTTGCTTGTTATTACTTGTTACAGTATACTGTCTCTCAATGTGAATTTAAGTAAATTAGGTTGAACTACACAGAAAATGCACAGAACTGCACAAATAATTCATTTCACGATATTATAACAAACAAACGTTGAATACATT
>NW_017100254.1:1096962-1116959 GCF_001263275.1 Habropoda laboriosa
TTTTGTAGGGATTAAAAATCAGGTTGACCTGTGGTCGTAGATTAAAAATAACCATAGTACAGCTAAATTTATCGTGTTAAATAATTCTTCTTACACGAATGAAAAATGTATTCAATGTTTGTTTGTTATAATATCGTGAAATGAATTATATTACACATTTTCTCTATTCACACTGAATTTAAAGATTATAACGATTAAAAATCAAGTTGACCTGTGGTCATTTATCAAGAATAATCATAATAAAGCTGCAATTATTGTGTTAAATAATTTTTTTAATACGAATTAGGAATTTATTCAACGTTTGCTTGTTACTACTTGTTACAGTATACTGTCTCGCAATGTTGGTTGATTAATTAGGTTGAACTGCACAGAAAATGCACAGAACTGCACAAATAATTCATTTCACGATATTATAACAAACAAACGTTGAATACATTTTTGATTCGTGTAAAAAGAATTATTTATCACGATAAATTTAGCTGTACTATGGTTATTTTTAATCTACGACCACAGGTCAACCTGATTTTTAATCCTTAGCAAATTAATTAAACCACCAGTAAGTAACGAGGACATTGAAACGTAGTTATCCATTGAATAAAGTTATAGAAACGTATAAATGATTCTATGTAGCGTTATAATAGATTGTTGCAAGTAATAAATTAAGAACAGAAATTTCCCGCGAAAAGTAATCGGTTTCCCGCGAAAAATAGTCGATTCCCGCCTGACCTAACCGACGATTTTGCTAATGACTTTGGGGAGAGGGTACCGAGGGTATATAAGGACCCGCCGATGTCCCGCGAACTTATTCACCTTTTATACTGGGCCATAGACACTTCGCGGCGTATTTTGACCTGAAGGTTCTGAGTTGTGAATAGAGTGGTCAATTCATTTTAACTAATACCTATTAGAAATTTTCCTTTTAAAACAAATATAAATCATTTTACCAATTACTGGTACTTGCTAGACATTTAATATCAGACTTTAAATATTCTCCTTTCGGTTCTTTTAAATACAATCAAATAATTTCTTCAATTATCGATACTGACTTGGAATACTCCGCTTCGAATAAAATATTTCGAAATTATTTTGAAGGTTTAGGGAAATAAACATTTGAATTTTAGTCATCGTTGTTCTTCAGACTTGTCGACATCAATATTTACTTTTCTTCCTGCAATTGAAATTAATTTGAAATTTTTCATATATTTTCTCTGATATTGAAAAAGTTCTGTTTACATGTTATAACAATTAGAATGTTGACGTTTTGCCGTTTCACGGTTTTTCCTCTGTTAATTATGTGTTTATAAATCATTTCAAACTAAAGCAGCACCATGCCCACCCTTAATTAAACCGTCTCAGTAGTTTACCGTAATTAATAATCTATTTTCGGAATTTATGCGAGAATTTTTGAATTTTAGTAAATACTAGAGTCAGTGCATCGCGTATTGAAATAATAGCTTCATCCCTAGTTCGTTTATTATTGAATATTTTTACGCGTTTAACTTATGCTTCTCCCCAATTCTCGTCGCGTATTTTATTCAAATTTTCTTATATTCTAGAATCGAGAAAGATATGAATTCGCGTGTTTTCTTTTGATTGTTTCAATTTTTCAATTGCATTACGCATTACTGCAATAATTTCTATCGTTACATTTAATTCTAATTGCTTAGCAGCTTTTCTTCTGCTATCGACCCTACATTTTACTGACACTTGTGGAATCGACCCTACATTCTTTTTTTTTATTTTTACGTGGATGTAGGCCGACCCTACATTTTACTGACACTTGTGGAATCGACCCTACATTTTACTGACACTTGTGGAATCGACCCTACATTTTTTTTTATTTTACGTGGAGTTAGGCCGACTCTATGTGATAAACAATTGGCAACCAAACGGTGGCTCTCCCTCTACATTCGACGGATAATGTGTACAGGTATATAATGTAATTTCTTAGCAATTTGTTTTTGTAATTCATCCAAAGCGATATATTATGAAATTAAATTAATCACTCAATAAGTATTAACATTAGATTGTTTCCTCGATATGGCCATGGTAGTCATCAGTGACTGGAGTGCCTCAAATGTTTAGAATAATTAAAATAAAATAAATGTTGTCAACTAAAAATTTTGAACGTCAGAGCTAGCTAGACATTATTTTCAATTGAAAAAAAAAAAAATTATAAAGCATAATACTATAATCCTATGCTTAAAATGTATTTTCTTGTGGCCGCCTGACAGCAACCTGTAAATCTGGCGCGACAGTGAACGTGTTAATAAGTAAATGTTGTTCAAATTATATCGTGTTTGATATCATTTTCATCAGAAAAATCTCACCAACATGATGTTAAATAAAATTCCAGATGAAAAAAAGTAAAAATTAAAGAAATTATATTTTTCTATTATGATTTGTCGAGCCGTGTAATCTCGTAAAGGAAACCGACTGGTGTTGCGTTACACGCCTGACTGACTGCGAGCGAGATAACATGGTCGCAGCAATGACGCAGGCCTAAGCGTAGGACCATCTATACTGTCACTTGTAGAATCCAAATTTACTGACTCTTGTAGAGAATTTACTGTATAGGGGTGAGTCGTGCAGTACCGGCCAGAGCTAGATCTCGCTTATACTGTTAGTTGACTGCACTATTGGTGGAAAAACAAATGAATACCATAGCCCTGAGCAACGTATTCTGGCGACGTTCTTTTTCCTTCAGTATTACCAGAGTTCTAAGACGTTTAACGTTTACGCTAGTGTTCCGTGCGACAAAAGTTATTTTTCATAGCTGCAATGGTTGGGCTCACGTGGAGTGTACGGATCAAGAAAATATCGATCACTTTACCTGTGATATTTGTAGACGTGCCTAAATAAAAGTTCTATTCTATTTTTAAATGATTTTTACTAACATTATTTATTACTTAGACCTTCAAATCTACCAACTACGTAGCTGGCCGGTACTGTACGACAATTTTTCGTTCGCAGCAAATTGCAACTTTTCTATTTCTACGAATTATTTATCTTTATGAGAAAATTTAAGAAAAACGATTTGTCCCCTTTTATTAAGCACCCTTTGTACTACTCTTTTGCTGAAATTTCATTTTTACCATCATTAGCCCAAGTTATAGTACAAAAACTTAGAGTGGCCGGTACTGCATGACTCTCCCCTATACAGGGTGTCTCACTTATAATCGACATATAAATTATTAACTATTGAAAGTAAGGAAACATGATTAAAGGAGTTTATGATTAAAAAAAAGTCTCTCTCAAAGTCATCGACATTTTTCTCCACATTAATTTATGCTTATTTCTTCCTCGTATCATTATTTCTACATTATTCCAAATCATTTCAAGCTCGTGATGTCATAAACTCATTTGATGTTGCAAAACATAGTCGGTAAAAAATATCGTATGTCAAAGGGTTAATAGAGGATAAAAGAAACGCGGTCATGTTCATAACTCTAAAAATGAAGGAATGTTCGTAGATTTCAAAACAGTTTCTGAAATACAAGAGTTGTGACCTGATTCTCGATTCTGACGTTCTGTCGAGCTTACAGATTTCAGCGTAACGCGAATTATTCTCTGATATTTCGATCAGATACCGAACAGAAATTGCGCAATGGAACGGAAAGGACACACCGTGCCGAAAAATATTGCATACCGAAAAAGAGTAAATTTAGCGAGATGATACAACGTGGTGGACGTGGTTAATGATGGGTAAATTTAGTAAGCCTCCCGAGTTTACACTCGAAGCACTCGTTAATGCTGAATAAAGAAATAACGTTTACGTAGTTCTTAATTTATAATTCTTCAAAGCTTGTCATTTGAGCTTTCGTTCGTCTTGTTCAGAGAAATATTACGTTTGCGTATAATTATACTAACGAACTAATATATTCAAAATGCTCACAGTTCTAGATTAAATATTTATCAATCTATATCCTACTATTAAATTTCCAAAGTTCAAGTTTAACCCTTTAATTCTTTAATTTTTTCCAACTTGATATGTGAAAAATGATCAATTTTCTGTTTTGTAACGAAATTGTTTAATAAGTGTATACAGAGTGGTAAAAAAGAGTTCAGAATTTTAAGGGTAAACAGTTCTCACCAAATGGAAGAAAAAAGTTCTAATATTATTGCACATAAGGAAGTAACGATTCTTTGCCCACTTCGACCCATAATAGAAGGAATAACGTAATACAGAAACTAAGAAAAATTTTAAAAATATTCATATATTGGACGATTATTCGCGAACATTAAGGAGTTGAAGTTCTCCTCAACTTTAGCGAAACAAACAATGATTGAAGCAATAAATAATACTCGAGATGATCCACACCATGCCACAGTACCTATTTACATCCATTCGCCTACATATTCCCCTAAATAATCGATTCTAACACCGTCTCGCGCAGATCTATGATAAATTGACACGTGCAGCTGCACCGAATATATCTCGAGCGTGCATTGGATCAGTCAGGACCGACAAGATGGCGGGTTCCCACGATGGTTCCACGCACATATAATACGACTTTGAAACGAGCGGAAACATTGCTGGTTATATTTGAAGGATTCTCGTTCCCAGAATCAAGGAAACGCATTATGTGGAACGAATACGTGGGCAAGACAGAGTAATAGAATCAAAGAGGAGTGAAATACTTCCTGGTAAGGCCACAAACGCGATGAAAATAAGGAAGTGACGATTACGCAAAAAGAGGGAGGACGTTGTTTCAAGGAAAGTGGATTATGCCTTTCGACACCAATCTCTGTTTCTTAACATTATTTAGTATATACTGGTAGGTGAGACTGGGGTCAAACGTTACAATTTTAAGAAAACATAAAAAATGACCCTGAAATAATGTAGTTATTCTCTTCACTGTTAACTAATTTATTGTTACATTTATCGTACTTCAAGATTTCAAGCTTATGCAGTGTGTTAAGAAATGATAGGTTCACCTACATTTATTGTCGTAACTTATGAACAAATGTATGAATCGATCTGAAATTTTCAGGATACTAAGCTCTTATGTTAATAAAATTCGCTGTTAAATATTTGGGGAGCCCCCAAGCCCCTGTCCCAAGTTACAGCAACAACTAACCACCATCGACACGCGTGGCAATTTATGTGAACATTCCGTTTATACAGAGTGTCCCGTAACTGGTGGTACAAGGGGGTGATTCTACGTGAAAAACTGAATCGAAAATGTAGAATAAAATTTTTTCATAAGAAGTATTTTTGATTCAGTGTTTCATGTAGAATCACCCCCTGCTCGCTAGTTATTCTCTTCATTATTAACTAATCTATTGCTAAATTTATTGTACCTTAAGATTCCGAGCTTACATTTAACATATTGCAATTAGTTTTTCGTAGGAAGCCATTTATTTGCAACTCGGCGAAGCGTAACTTCTAACGTTGTCGTGGGTCAAGTTGTTACAGCCTTGGGGTTGTTACAAAGAAAAAAATGTCGCTTTTCAGTGAAATATTTCAATTTCTGATGAAATAAAATACAATTCTATGAGTAATGTTTATTTATTAAGGTTCAAATCAACCAAAATATATTACTGTTAAAAGAAAACCAAACCAGTAGGTATAAAAATCATGAACATTATCTTTCGCTTTAGCCTTACATTCAACTGTTTGTACTTATTTATCGAGATCTATACTTATTAACAACCTTAAACCTAATATAATTAATTAACTTTCTAACAATATTAAAAATCATCACACGACTCGGCGCATTTGGCAAACTATGGAACGACGAAGAATGAAATCGCGCGGATAAGACGTGAAGTCGTCGACGTTTCAGAGATTAACCTGCACCAAACCAGCGGAACAAAGAACCCCAATCGACACCCGTGGCAATTTATGTGAATATTCTGTTTATGTATTGGAATAGTCTAATAAAAACTATTGCTACGTGTTCTTAAATGTCATTTGACCCATAAGGACAGAACAATTAATAATTTCGGCGTTAAATAATCGAAATAGACCAAAAAGTAACGACCGAAAAATATTTACTTCTCTGATACGTAACTATTTAGGTGATTGCTTAAAACCACAAGAATCGCTGTTGCAGACGCTATTAAAATGGATGACAGAGTGGCGTGATCGACTCGCATAGCGAAAACAATTGAAAGCACATTCCTATCTCTTTTCATTTTAAAGATATAACCATCGGAACAACTTACCCCGGGAACTTTTAGCCCCGGTCTCCCCTACCTATATTTTTTTCTTTTTCTGATATATTTAGGAAATTAGGATGATTTACATTTTTACACAGATACATGTCTTTATTTCAACAAAGATCATCATACAATAATTTCTATAATTTCAAGTAAGAAATCTGAAATCCGTCATTTTTATGGATTTGGTCGGTTGTCTGGTGTTAAAAAAGCGGCGTTAGTAGCGTGTTGAGTTACGTGTATATATTTCGACCTTTGAAAAATATTTCACTGAACAGCAGATCGCAGATTATCTTTCACGCGTTGAAGCATAAGGTATTCATGACTTCGACGTCCTTCTGAGTGAAATAGAAATGAACCAGGAACGGTGGCCATGAGTTCACGATCACGAGAGACAGGTTCTATTTTTTTTATTAGAATTCTAGCTTTTATCGTTAGAACCGTAGATACTTCTATGTTCTAATGATAAAGGATTACGACAGGAGTTAGAGATCAAAGTGTAAATAATTGGTCTGTAGTAAACACCTACAGAAGTTTAGATCCCAAGCTATTATTCTTCATCTGTTCTGGCCCCATTCTGTGTCTCTGAAAATCTTCACAATAATTCCTTTATTTTAGGATGAAATACGGGCATTTACGATGCACGGGAATCCCCATTCTCTCTGTCATCCATAAATCTATGAATTTATATTATTCATTAAGTATTATACTAACCTTTCGAGAAAAAAAAATTATTGTTACTTTTTATAATTATTAGTACAGAACGTACTTACTGAAACAGACAACGATCTAATATAACGAGTATACTTTTTTTAAATAAATATACAGAGTACTTTAAAACAATGTTGATACTTGTATGAAAAATTTGTACATATGTAGATGGAAATCACCTACAGAAGATTCAAAGAATGTGTAGAAAATGATGGTAAATCCTCTAAGTAGAGACTCTTTAAAAATACATTTATTAAGGGGGTATGCAACCTTGTCGGTTTCAAAAAATCCCAAATTTTTTTTGCCTTTCTTTCAAAGTTTTGCGTATGAAGAATACTATGGTAGGAGGGTTTTTTTTTTATTTAAAAAATTGACGAAGTTATAGGACTGAAAACGACTGCACGTCGTGTCGTTACAGAACCCGATGTAACGCTGTTAAAAGGGAAAGATTTCGTTTAATCTCTTGTCATTAATGTGACTTTTTACGTCTGCTGACATAATTTTAGGAAAACTACCTTACCGTACATTTTTAAATTATATCAACAGAGTATGTTGGACAATTGCTTCAAAAACAACATTTTGTAGCGAAAGTATAGTTAACATTGCGGCATTTATTGGTGTGGCGCTAGTATTTTTAATGATTATAGAAACATTCTGAATTTAAAGATTGGAAATAATGCACACAATATTTGTGAAAAAATAGACGGGTAGAGAGATGCGGAGATTCGGGCTTCGGAAAATTCGAAAGAAGTTCTACAACCGCTAAGAACAGCTAAGAAACAAGAATCTGACGATTTTTTAGAGACAAAAGGGACACGGAATCGCAGATTAAGAGTGAATTGTTAATAATTTTCTTTCATTTCAGAGAAAGATTAACCGAAAACTTTAGATGCGTTTTTCTCGAAACTATGTATTCCGACCTTGCACTCGGTAGATCTCCGAAATTCTTTATCCGTTTATCTTGAAATTTGTACACATTATTTTTCATAAAATAATCTTGACTCGTTAAATTTTTCTAAATATTCAGAGTTGATTCTTTTTCAGCGAAAACGATAGTTTTGTCTTTAACAAGCCGCCATTTTCTCAATTTTCAAAATTATTGAAAAATCCTACGCTGCATTTAAGATAATCTATATTTGTTTAAGTTGACATACAAATTTTTTATTTTCTATATTCCAGTCACTTTTACTGCTGGGTGCAAGCTAACAAGGTACCGCTGAACACAATGTAGAACTATACCATTTTATAATTTTGAAGTAATAAAAAAAATATGAAAATAGAGTTAAGATGTTACTTAACGTTCCCTATTAAAATTTTTCCTAAATATTTATAGGCGAAAAGAACGTTAGATTTACCCAACTTTTTTTAAGCTTCCATGGTTGCATACCCCCTTAAAATGATACATTGTGTTATCAGTTCTGTTTTTCTAAAGAAGTAACCCACTTCCATATACCTATGTGTTAACATCTTTTGTCCACAAGGAGTGGACAGGGGACAAAAACAAAGAAAAAAAGTTTATATTAATATGTGCCCTATTTGATCTTGTTTCAAAGCAAATGCTTACCTTCATACATAGAATGCCTTACATCAAATGCATGTTTGTCATTTCTTGATACGAATAATTATTTATTGTTATTTACTTAATTAGGCACTTTTAACGTCTAACACACAGCAAATAGAAAATTATTAAGTACTTCTAGTAAGAGAACTAAGCACTGAAACTGCACTATAAACTGATACCAGTAAATTTAATCAACAGAATGTGTGAAATCAATAAGGACAAGAAATATTCACATGATACAGAGGATTGTTTATAAATACAAACCGAGGATGATCATTTCGAGCACCTTCTGTGAAGATAAGCTCTCTCTGATTCTTGAAACGCAAAAGTAGCTATAACTTTGAAACAAGGTGAAATAGGATACATGTTTATATGAATTTTTCTCGTTGTTTCTGTATCCCCTGTCCATTACTGAAGTGGGTCTCACATATTATAAAGCACCCTGTATATTACAATAATTCAATACAAAGATACAGCAAACTACACATGCCTTCCATTCATTTCAATCGTTTCGGCCAGTGCACCATACAAACACGAATAGAGACCACATAATGAACCCTTCAAATAACACATAGGATATGCGAACCAGGGTAGTTTCTCCCTCTATCAACAAGGGAAGTCGTCCCTTGATGAAACCAAAGAATCGATATCCCCAAACGACAATCATCCTCTCTTCTCTTCAGGTTCATTTCTCGTTCCTCATAACTTATGAACGACGAGACTCGTCGTGTGTTCCTCCAGCGGTTCCTCTCTTTGATCGTCTTCCTGTGTTTCGAGCACATACGACCTGTGACAGTCCACGGTATATTTGTATGTACGACTCGTGTCGAGATCAGACCATCGCCATCTTCGGAGTGATTTGCGAGTCGAAGAACGCTTCCGGAAGAACGGGCGATGGACGATAAAGTAACCGTTGTCGAATCTCGATTTAGGGGAGAATATGAGTAGAACGAAGGGAATTGCTCGATAAGTGAAATAAAATGACGGTAATAAACGTGATATTCGAGGATTTAATGGCCGTTTAAGATGAATTTGAGTCCCTGAGCAAGCTTTTCAGTTAATTAAATAATTTTTAAATTATTTAAACAATCTTCGATAATTTAATAATGGTGATAAAATAAGATTCTTGAGAACTGTGAATCTTTGAACATTTCCTTGAAGGTTTCTTCCAAGTTACTTTCACACTCTCCAGTGATTTGGTTTATCAGTTTGTAATCATTCTGATTGCAGTATTCGAGGCCTCCAGAGAACAGGAAATCGAGCGTTCTAACACGGCCTATCCCTCTGTATCCTGCTGCCGATGGAGTGAGTTCGAGATCGCCTTATAATTACCTCGTTTCACGATGATCCGTGTAATTGCACGGTATCGTCGAAGGAAACGGAAAATCGAAGGAACCGTTCGTTCGTCCGTTCGTTCACTTCATGGATCGGGAATTAAGTTGATTATTACCCTTCGATATTTCATTACCCTTCGATTGTTAAATCATTGAAGATCTACTTTATCTGAAGAAGTCGTCGTTTCTGTTCAGACATACGTAAACACAGTGGACCAAGAAGAATGGAGATGAAAGGAGGATCATCGACACATTAAGACGACTCTTCAGTCGTCAATCTCTTCCGGATAATCCTTTGTACCTGTTTCTGAACGAGAAATTTTACGAATATATCTAAGATGTCGATCACAGCGTCCACGGAAAGGATGGACACGTCGAAAGACTTGCCGAAGAAGAAGTTCGTCAACACCAATCTTCTGTCGTTGAAACTTCTATTGTTTCTCTTCTTCGGAGGTATACTTATTGAATTTGAAAAAATTCTCTTCTAATTATTAAACTTGCAATTTTTTCCCAATAATATCATGATTAATTTTTTCTCAATAATATCATAATTAAATTTTTCTCACTAATATAAGACGACATTGATTTCTTTTTGGCTCCATCTCAAATTTCAATAAGTAAATAATTATTTCAGGGTTGGGATGTCTCTTTCCGTTTCTCCCTCTACACATGACGGAAATGGGACTGAGCATCGAACAGATCCGATTGATCTCGATGATCTCGCCAGCAGTCGCGATCTTGGGACCTCTGATCGCTGCTCCAATCGCTGACAAATTAGCTGGTCATCAGGGAAGAAACGACAAATCTTCGACTGGTCGTTACCTAAGGGTGATGATCGCTATTGCCTGCATCCTGTCCGCTATTTTCTACGCTTTTCTCATATTCATTCCAACGGCGAATCGTATCGAACCACCTAGAGAGAGGAGACCCGGTTTGAAGTTCAATTGCGATAAAACAGGAGCAGTAGTTTTGCAAGAGAGATGCAAGGATCGTATTACTTGTCACAGATGGTCTGACGAGACCAGAGTTGGACCATTGCTATTAGAGGGTTGCAATTATGCCTGTTATCCAGTAGGATTGAAACGATGGCATTCTGAGAATAATGATGCGCCCACCATTTCTGGGACCACTGATTCTGACTTTGGTGTTCTAGATGGAAGTGGTGACACCACTGTGATTCCTCTTGAGAGTGAAATGTACGCTCAGGTGAACATACAGGTGAATATATTGAAACATAATAGAGTACAAAGCAAGAGTAATTAAAATTCATGAAACATGTTATAGGATCAAGAGGAGACAAAGAAATTGCGAAGGTTTGTCATGCCAGACAGTGAACCTCCTCATTTGTGCTTCAAAGAAGGTGACAATGTCGTCTGTCATGTTTACACTAAGTATTCTGGCAACTTGGCCATAAATGCCACCTTAGGACAGGCTTTGAATAATGTAAGAGATCAAGATTGGTGTGCATATCCTCTGTCTGAGTATTTTGCTTGTCGTATACCTCCAGAACTGGAAACTGCGATGGCAGAAGCATATCAGAGTTGTTCCATTGAATGTGACTTAGTTGATCCTTATACTCTTCCAGGTAATATCAATTTAAAACCCTTTGTACTTCAAGAATTTATTGATACAATCAAACAGCAATTCCAGCACACCTTTTTTAAAAACCAGAAGGTTTATTTTCAAAAGATAAAATATAAATGAAACATGAATTTTACATTTTAAAGCTCTCCATGGTATGGTACATGTAGAAACAATCTCCTAACTTTGAATTGTGATGCAAATTATGCATATGAGTTGGTTAATAGTATTGGTAATATTCTATTGCATTTGATGGAACAATTTTATTTCATTTCAGACAGTGTCTTCGTAGAGAGTCAGTGTCAGCAGACAAAAGATTGGTCGCACTTGGTATTCTGGACGTACTTGGCCATTCGTTCAGCAGCTGACATTTTCCCAACGACAGCCGTGGCTTTGATCGATGCCGCAGTTGTAATAGCAACCAGAGAAACGTCCTGCGGGCGTGGAGACGTGGGTCGTCAATTAGCCTTTGGTTCCCTTGGGTTTGCCATCTTTGGCCCCTTAACCGGCTATTTGTGTACTCTTATAGAAAACTTGAACTCTTTTTACTATCTACCAATCGGTATGCATGCCGCGATGATGCTTCTGGCAGCCCTTGTCGCTCTCTGCGCCAACGGTATGCCTCTCAGCCCGCCAGAATGGTGGTGGCATACTAGAAGCGGCATGCTGGCACTTCCTATGAGCGCTATCAAGAGATACGGCAGCGAAACTGCCGCATTGGTAATTGTACTGATCGTCATGGGAACCTTCTGGAGTGCCATGGACAGCTACTTACCTTTGTAAGAACTTTTATCAGTCGTTTAAAATGATTTTATGCGGGATGAAGTAAGTAAACTGATCTTAAATTAGTCAAGTAACGATAAAAGTAGTTTAAAAGCAGTTAAATGCCAATTTGCTTCTCTATTCTTATTTCTATTTTTAACGACAAAAATATTATACTGTTTTATTTAGGCATTTGCAAAAGTTAGGGGGTGACGAACTCCCCATTGGCGTAGCCATGACCGTCGGGGCGGTACCAGCATTTCTATTCCTCTGGAAGTCTGAACATCTGGTTGACTACTGTGGCCACAGCAATCTTCTTATTACTGCCTTTACTGTGTATATTATTAGGTAGGTAAGTTTTTGCTTAACGCAAATAACAGCAAGATTTAACTTCAACGTTGACACTTTTCAGGTTTACTGGTCTAAGTCTCGTGGCAGAACCGTGGTGGTCTCTGATCTCAGAGGCCCTCGAAGTATTCACGTTAGGCATCATGTGGGTTACCGCTATTCTTTATCTAAGACATCTCGTCCCACGTCATTTAACTGTGACTGCCCAAGCACTGCCTGTGATTGCGCATTTCTGCGTTGGTACGAATTTCCAATGCGACTTTGCGAATCGCTTAATCAATTTAACATATGTAGTAACGTTCTGAACGTTTTTGACTTAACATAGGTCGATGCATCGGAGCCGTGATCGGTGCTTACATCAACGTCGACGAAGGTAATATCGTTGACTCGTTGAGATTCGTTTACCGTTGCATGGCGGTCGCCGCCGCGGCTGTCGCTGCTTTATACTTCGTCCTGTATCATGGCCTATTGAAACCACGGTGCCATGCGCACACTATACAAGGTCCACGACAACCACCCACTGTTGTACAGGGTAAGCAATTGTCTTAATCTGTATACGTAAACACTTACAACTAACCTGTATTTCATTCGTTATACACAAGCTGCTATTAAGGAGTATGAACTGAGTGAGTACCTTGAAATCATTCAAATGGTCTAAGTGAATTTTATAATTTTTTTTTTTAAAGCAGCTGTTTTAATTTCTTCAGTTTTCCAATGAAGAAAACGAAATTTCTTTACTGACTAATAATTTATTTATTCTCTGATAGCTTTACAGTATTTTACATTTCCCTTCAGTGTAATGATTTTTTTTTTAATTATTTGTTTTGTATACAGCAATGAACGGAAACGGAAACTACACGCCGCTCAGGGTGTACCACAACGGTATGGGTAGAAAAGGTCAATTCCGTTATTAAGAAATTAGGAAAGGAAGAAAAAAGGAAAAGTGCGTTTAACGACACTTTAACTGTCACGTTACGGTGCTAGTGATTTAGACTGTCGTTGTTATTGCAGTTAAAAAAGAAAGAAAGAAAAATTGTCATTGCTATGCGATATGTGTAAAAGTGGATTTCCACTGCGCAGCCTTTAGCGTTCCTTCATGTTTTGTCTGAACTCCTGTGACGAAATTGTCACACCTCGTTAATACTGTCATTAATTTCCCTTTATACCAGCGAATTTTGAAGAATTAATTTGCTCAAGTGTACTTTAAAAACGTCGACGCGAGTTTTTACATTTACCAGTACCGAAATGAGATTACTGAATTGAAAGGAGGTAGAAGTACTCAAACTTTGAGTCTTAGCTTGTATTATTTTTTTATTTTATTTTTATTTTATATTGTTTTATATGTTAACATTTATTTTCATTTAAAGAGTATATCAAGAGCAAAAAAAAATCTGCTTGGCTAACAATCTTTGAGTACTCGTACCTACGCCACTAATGAATAGTAATAACGTACTACTCGATGATTACGACTCTAAATGTAACATATTTGTAATGCTTTTTCATTCTCATAATCTTTGTATTCTTTATAGGTGAAACACGAGCAGTTTTTTAAATGTCGCGAAAAATTACGAACAAAGTTTCGTAACTCTGTTGCGTTCGATTCTTTGTATACTCGACTGCGATCACGTATATATTTACGTGTTCATAACATGTTTTTAAAGAAAAATTTCTACGGACCTGTTGTATGTATCTACTGAGAAATATTTGTCTCTCTATGTAGGAATATAAGAGTTTACCTGAACGATAAAAGAAAGTAATATATTGATTTCTGAGATCGATATCTGTACACGAAGAAAACGAGAAATAAATAAAACTGAGCAAAAACTCTATCTTTGATTTTAACATGAAACTGAAATGAATTATGGACGTTATGAGTACAATACTTTGAGAGAGTCTTCCTTCTAATAAATCCTTTCTATCAATGAAAAATTAATAAAATTAAAAAGATTGCAACTTTTCTGATATCCATGAAAAAATAACCGTGTTCAACCATTTTGTAAGAAATTTATTCTTTACATTTAGCTTTATCTAAAATTAACAGATGAACTTACTGTGTTTGCTATAGCTTGAAATTATAACATGATACTATGGATAAACTAGGTTAGGACATAAAACAATGACCATGGATACTGTTTACGAGCTTCTTTTCCGCCATTCTCATGTGTCCATTCGTTCACATCCATTTAATGTTTATTAACTATATATAAATGTAGGTTTATCGTTGGATATTTATACGAAACGTATGTATATAAATATCACAACTGTTTTACATATATGTAGATGCAGTAGAAACTTCATCAGAGGAAATTCTCAAAGTTTTACAGTCTTACGCGATAGTCTTGGATGATGATGATGATGAATCTAAAGAAATATTACAAATACCTTATCTCAATAAAAGCAATTGCTGACACATATGAAACTTTTTTAAAATTTCATCTAAGAAAAACGATTCCAAACATTTTACATCATTCTAGATTATATCATGTTTGTACAAAAGGATAATAACAACTACCAACTTATTCATTAATGAACGACCTTATTGTCATTCTTAATCGATTACTCAACATGTCATTTTTAATAAATTAACAAAATAGATTCAAAATTCTCATGAAATGTATATCCAAGTGTCTTAAAAATATGGAGTAATTGATTAGAAATTTTGTAACACCATCAAATGTATGAGAATTACTTTGTCAAATTCAATATATAAAATCATGAACTTATTTCATAAAAGTAAAGGAAAATAAAATGTGCATCGGAATACATAAAAAGATGTAATATATAAATCGTTCAAAGTAATACTCCCACAACTGGTTAACATAAATAACGAATTCGACAACGCTCGAAATACTAATAAAAACTCACGAAAGGTACTCAATAACTATTATTTAATTAATCGTCAATAATAGTACAGTCATCTTCGTTACCGCTTTCAAAATCTATGTTATTAGTCCTACTTGAGTCATGTTCCTCGTTTTTTAGTACGTTTGCCACACAAACATCATCACTGGTAGAAAATTGTCTATTATACGTGTCACCTTCATTCTGCGACTCGTCAATATGCATTGATTCATTCGTGGGAGTCTTTTTGTCTAAGTCATTATTTATGTTGCTAATCATGTTTACAAGATCATCAACAGCCTTGTAGGTGATCGAATTCGCCTGTTGTTGTCCAGCAGAAGGCTTCAAGTCACTCTCCTTCCTAACACAGATACTTGGGTTACTGGTACCTGGAACAGCCGACTTGTCCATAGTCTCTAGCATGTCTGAAATTAGAGATCCTATTAGATCCTTCAGAGAAGTCTCATTTCGCTCAGATAGCTCCTTAGAATCCCCTGTTTGCATACGTTGAACTTCCGTGTTCTGGCTCTGTAGGAACTGAATGTAGTGTGACTCATAATCACTAGATTGCTTATTGGCATGGATGGCAGACATCGTAGAAACACTATCCTTCTTCTCAGCTTGTTGAGTCTTCAGCGCGGATTGCCTTATACACTTATCATAATCCTGTAATTCTGTATCATATATCTGCACTGACTTATCCACCAACACAGCAGAATTGTTGCCTACGCCTCGTTCCGCGGTGGTCTTCTTTGTGAGGGCAGTTATTCCGTCGATCGCGTTTGTATTGCCAACTAGCTCAGATGAAGCAATAGTACCGTACTCCATATCGGTACTAGTACCGGTATCCGAGTCAGACTCGTTTGTACAGGTCATATCCAGAGGTATTTCCTCAAACCTTTCGATCCTCTTACGAGTATTGCTTCTGATAGAAGATACATCTCCTGTCGTCATCATCTGATACCTCTTCCACCTATTATATTCGCGAACTATTCTGTCATTGATACACGCTAGTTCAGTAATAGTGTTGCGTATTTCACGATGGAATTCTATAACTAACAGACGAGCGTCGTTCAGCTCGTACTTCGTGAGCTCCTCTCGTTTCGATACCTCAAACAAACCTTGAAATCTATTCTTCAGTTTCGTTAGAATAGTACTAACCTCTTGGCCATGAGGAAGCAACCTTTGGTTCAATGTCTTCGCGTTACGCTTCTCTTGCAGCTCTTGCCTCCTTGCGTGGTCATAGTTGTTCTTTGAGCTCACCAGAGCAACAGGTACTGCTCTCTTGCTATTGGCATGTCTCCTAGAGGAACGTGGTAAAGCAACAACCACCTCTTCTGGATCACTTTCAATCTCTATCACATTCGAACTCGCCGTTGCCGCCCGTGTTTGCGATTCTGGCAAGGAAAAACGCGATTGATTGAGTATGTTGACATTCTGATTAGGTATGGTAACCATCGGAGCTGGCGCAGAGTGCATCGTTTGATATATATTCATTTGTTGGTTCATTTGTGCGTTTATTTGATTGATCTGATTCGTCTGGTTCAATGTATTAGGTATATTTCGGAGAGATATGATAGGGGATGCAGGTTGCAAGAACTTGGAATTCGCAACAACGTTCATAATGGGAGCGTTGTACATCGTTGATGGCTGAGCCACCACTGAGTTCACTCTGTGATGCACTGAACTCGCCTGATGCTGCGAGATGATCGTTCCGTCCTCACTGACGGTAGCATTTTCACATTCAACTAATGTTTGCTCACACGAGAACAAGGACGACAATATTTCACTGCGATCCATAGAATTGTCCTCCGATATACCGCTGAGCGATCTATCGGACATTGGTATGTTGCTGCCATTGGGGAATTTCCCTTTACCGCGACCCCTTTTTTTACGCTTTGTAACAGCATTTGATTCTATTAATTTAGGTATGTAAGTTTTGTCATCCTCCTCAGAATTGGAACCTTGTCTTCGACGCTTACGTTTCCTTCTCCGTGGACAGCAATTAGACTCGTCAGCGTTCATTTTCATATCTATTTCCTCTTGAGACCAGTTACAAGTATTTTGCAACACTCTAGAAATATTTTAAACATACAGACTTAAATCTAACCACAGAATACGTGAAATAACTGCTTCACATATTTTTATTTGGTAATTGTCAATTACCTCATTGCTTGAATATACTGAAGTAAAGCCCAACAAGTTCCCCTTGCAGCATACAAATCTGTTGGATCACAGACAAAACACTTCCACCTTTCATCTGCTTCAATTTTCTTTCGTAATATAGGATCAAAGTTTCTTTTGATACATTTGCAACAGAAAGTATTACTGCAAAAGGAACAACAATATAAATTGCCACCATTTGCACACCATCTACAAAACATATCTGTAGCATCATCACCTGTAAAATATGATTAAAAAATACTGTAAAATGTTGTTGTATCTTTTACGTGTACCTTCCAATAATGCATGTACCTTGTTCAAAGGTGCCATCTCCATAAAAATCCCTACATTTTGCACACAACAGTGTATGCAGTACAGGGTGTTCAAACATATTATGAGAATTTGCAGGTGCAGATCCAATGTGTGTATCACATGCTGTGCAATGTAATCTATGAAACCGTACTGTTGATATATCTGAAACATATACCAATTTAATACTCATTGCATTTTAACAGATTACTGACCATAATTATCATTAGTATAAATTTTTTAATTCAATACAAAAAATTGAATTTTTTAACTTAAAACATATATTTTCGGGATTTAGACAAGTCCACCTATTAAAGTACAAAATATATCACATTAAAAAATAGTATGTTCCATGATATGTTTCATTAGATCAATATTGTACATTTTTTCTCCAAAATCCGTGATATAAAAAATTACTATAAAGTGCGCTATAAAGTACTATTAGTGCGCAATTTTGATTGCTCTATCTTTATAGCTGTACACGTTTACGTGATGTTTTTTCACATCGCAAAAACACGCAAAACAAGCCACATGCCATGTCAAAAAATATCACGTACCAATTCGTCGAACAGGAATGAATCGACAAACGACAAAAATTCAAGCACACGTCTCAAGCTTACCTTCGCTAAACATAAGCTTGTAAAAGTTACGTTCTTCTTGGGAAATAGCTACTGGAACATTTGTCATGATCGGAACTAATTCCTTGGGAGTAACTGCAACATCAAGTAGGTTAGACATTACACCTGACGATAACTCTCACGGAGTTATCCTACGGGACTTCGTAAGTCTCACCATTTTCTTTGATGTCCATCTCTTTCACTTCATTCACTTGTACTTCGAGCATGCTCGAGATATCCATCGCTAACGTGTTTCTGATCACGATCACGGTCGACGTTACGTTTCAAAACACAGGTTATCGCGCCGCCATTTTCCTGCGAGCATACCGGCCTGAAATTTCGGCACGAGATCGTTGGAACGTTGTGAAAAATATGCTTCAAAGAAAATCCCCTATTCCATCGACTCGAACACGACAAGGAAATGAAAAAACTTAAGACGCTCCTAAGAAGCATTTTTTTTTTCTTAGGAATCTCTGTAGGAAAATTGTCGCTATTCTCCGGATGTCTTTTTTAACAATTTTTTTTAGAGACAACTTCATAAGTTATATAGAATACTAAGAATCTTTTAACGTATAAATTAATTATGTATATAGTAACAATTTTTAAGTTTGAATAATCCATCGCGCGAACGGAAACGCAACTCACCCCTTTATTCATTGCTGCGATTACGGAAATGAATTTATTTACAAATGGCGACCACTTTTCGGATTTCGTTGCAAAACAGGTTGGATCGATCGGGAATTTTTGAAAAGTGCAATTATGGCTGATAACACCGAGGAATCCAAAGAAATTTCTTTGAAAAAATCTGCGGAAAAATTATCAGAGGAGATGCAAAGTATGGCTAACTACAAAAGCCTTTACACGGAAATTCAGGTAAATACAAAGTATGACTAGTAATAAACGACCATAAATTTTTGGAAACAAGAAATTGCGTATTCAGGGGCATATCTACTTGCAAAAAAAAAAAATTAATTTCCATCTAGAAGTTAGATTCCAAAGATTCTCAATCCGCTCTTGATTCAGAAACCGGAAATGCAAGGTATTCGAAAAATCAAAAGCATTACCAACAATTTCCTTATTACTTTTTTTAGAAACTCATTGCTTCTACCGCGGTAAAAAGAGAAGATTTTAAAAACACGTTGGTGGATGCGCTGAAAAGCAACGGTTTAGAGACGGAAATTAGAAATACTGTGTTTCACTGGGCAAGATCACAAGTGCGTAATTTCGATTGAAAACTTTTAATTATAATTTTCATTCGTTAACTGAAATTTTTTAAAGGGTTCGTTATCTTCTACGTCAGTACCACCCACGGAGGAAGTGGATCTAACGTACTTGAAAAAAGCTCAAATCCAATGGGAACGTAGAATACAAAAATCATTAAATTCAACGTGTAATGAACTAAACGTGCCATTGGCGCGCATAAGAACAAGCAGTGACCGCGAGGAACTTGCTGAGAAATGGAACGAATTGAGCACTTACGATATCGGTGATTTTTATACTAATAAAAATATTAAAAATTGTATAACAATAAATTCCAGATACATTCTTTAATTCACATTTAGATCTGTCACAATACAGGCCTCTGTACGCCCCGAAAGATTTCTT
>NW_017100254.1:1116971-1123368 GCF_001263275.1 Habropoda laboriosa
TATTTTTTCTCATTTTAATAATAATAGTAATATTTTAGAGATGAATTAAATTGGGAATTCAGTCATATACAGATCCGTGTAAAAACGATCACACAACTGGTATTCATTTTGTCATATTTTTTACAGTGAATAAAAAATATTTTATTCGCATAAATTACATGATTAATTATTCTATGTTTAATAGAGGCGTTTGTACGTGGAATTGGCAAATGGAATGCCATTACTTGGAGTAAATCCTGATATGCCTAGTTCAGAGAATTTTGCAAATCTGGAGGAGGAACGTATTCATATCGGTGAGAAGGTGTTGAGATCGAATCACGCACCGATTGCGCAAGAATTTCTGAAGCGTGGCGCTCCACGAGCGCTTCGTGGACGCCTTTGGTCTCTCGTGTTGGGATCCATAATAAAAGAAAATGTAAAAAGCATATTTTCCACTTTATAGAACAATTACAATCTGAATATTTCCGTAGGACTTAGAGTACTATGAGGAATTAAAAAATATGGTGCTACAGTATGATATCGTTGTAGATAAATTAATAATAAAGGTAACAGATTTTTTAATAGTTTTTAAAATTATTTTTAAATCATTTTTTAAATCATTCTTTTATCGTAGGATGTGCAATTAACGGCACGGAATGACGATCAATATTTTGTGTTTGAAGATGTCTTGTACAAGACAATGTTATGCTTCTCTCGCGATTCAGAAGTCTTAGCACCAGTTACAACTGATAGAAGCGCAGGTGGACAGGTAATACATGCAGTTTTACAAGGAAAACCAGCCACATTGGAAAACACTCTAGTCTTTCCACCCAGTGGTGTGATTCCATTTCATGGGTTCTCGATGTACGGTATGAAAAATTTGTTGTTTAACCTCATAAATATTATTTTTATTTAAGAAATATTACATTTTTAGCTACACCATTTTGTTACCTATACGATGATCCATGTGCAATGTATTACACTTTTCGTGCGTTTTACTTGCGATACTGGTTT
Source organism: Habropoda laboriosa (assembly GCF_001263275.1). Taxonomy (NCBI): domain Eukaryota; kingdom Metazoa; phylum Arthropoda; class Insecta; order Hymenoptera; family Apidae; genus Habropoda; species Habropoda laboriosa. The sequence goes on from NW_017100254.1 coordinate 1,117,965, forward strand.
CGATTGCACACCGTGTCTAATCACGAACAAGGTATTGTAGCACTGTGTCTGCTTTTCGAAAGATTACTACAGTGTCACGAACCTTTACTTTGGATTTATTTTAGGAATATTCATATACAACCGTAAGTGATCATTTTTTTATATCCATGATGAAAAAAAAATTAATCAACGTTCGTTTTTAGGGTGAGAGTTGTTTTTAAATGGATCATGAGAGGTTTCAGCGGTCATTTACCGCCAGAACAATTGCTATATCTTTGGGACTTGATTTTGGGTTACGACTCCTTGGAAATAATTCCGCTACTCGCTGTTGCTATTTTGAGCTTTCGGAAGGAGAATTTAATGCAAGTTAATAATCAACAAACTGTCGAGGTAGGAAAATAATTTTATAATCTACAAAATATTGTGTTATTAATTATTTATTTTCAGGCTGTTCTAGCGGATTTGTCTTCTTTAAAAGTCATTCCACTACTGCAATTGGCTTTGTTGAGCGAATAACGCCAAATGACATTAATAGTAGTGAAGATAAAATCAAACGACGAATTCTCCATTTAAATTCGAATTTAAAATTTTAAGTAAGGATAATCCGTTTGCGTTTGCGCGAATTGATACACATCTCTATATCTTACATGATTCACAGATTACTACTACAATAACTCAGAAGAATAACTAATTAAATGTCAATGCGTTATTTCACAAATGATTAGAAAATATGTAATTTAAAGATCACATGAAATCACCGACGTAAACGCTGAAATCATTGCCATTTCTTCTACATATGGTTGGGATGAAGGCTAATACATATTGTCTGTACTCGCAGTTGATTTCAGAACGTAACTGCATATATAGGGTGTCCTGAAAATACGAATGTACATGTGTTCAATAAAAATATTCCACGAATACAATGAATACCTCGACGAAGAATAAAATTGTTGATCTATTACTTTTCCTAAATACTCTTATACTTTTTAATTTAATTCAAACAATTTAGAATTCATAAATATAATTTTAAATGTTACATTTATTTTCCTATTTTACAACGCTCTTTGAGCACAGAATTCATTAGTTTTACTTTTTGACTATTCATTAATGTTACTGTTGTGACTATTAAGAGCATTAAAATGCAATTCGTTAAAAGTGTAATGCCTTTGAACATTCATAGAACAATTCAAATAGGTAGTAAAGACGATTATAAGAGAGATTGATTTTTATGTTCTTATTAAAACAAGTTTACATCGAATCTCAAGTCTTTTATTCCTTATTTTAATGTGACATACGATTTTTTTAAGACACACTGTATGATGCAACTTGTGATCGACAGAGATAGAAGAAGCCCCTTGGAGGGGGACTTTCCTGTTTCCGCCTGTCAGCCGTGGAGATCAGAGACGCCTACTTGCCATCGTCGTTGTGTTTATAGTAGCTGATTGTCTTTGCTAGATTTAATTCTGTGCTAATATTTCCTGAAAAGCGTGCAAGGACACGCCTTACAGCAGCTTGTAAGTAAAACGATCGTTCTATTGAATTTTTTACCGTTCTAGAAATCGTATTTGACTGTCATTGTTATTACTTGCTAGGAGCTACGGCGAATAAGGGTGGGGTGATTCTCACCCCCAAATTATTAGTCATGCACAGCTTTGTACCAGTGTCGAAACCCTCCTGTTAGCGTTATTTTTTGTATACGTTTGTAAAATACCAGTAACTCGTTGCATCGCGAGCATTCAATTAAAAATCGAGGACAAAATAAAAATATCTTGATCTTCATTTTTCTTAAATTTTTTATTTAAAAAAATTGTCGAAAGTTTCATAAAATAGAAAAGTCAAAAGTGAATTATTTATGTGTGACATTATTTTCATCAGATTACATGGTTTAAACAGAAGCTGATCTAGAAGCTGTATTATTTGAAAACGTCAAAATGGCTTGGCGTTTTAAAGCATCTAAATATAAAAATGCAGCTCCAATTGTTCCTAAGCCAGAGGCTTGCATTCGTGACATCTCAGTTGGTTCATATCAAACCTATGGCAATAACATTGCAGCATCTGCTGCATTTATGGCATTTAATGTAGATCATAATGGTATCAATGTGCATTGATTTATTATATGTTTTTTTACTCTAACAATATATGCTACATGTTTTGCTTCTTTTATTAGGATCTAATCTTGCTGTGTTACCACTGGAAGATTGTGGTAGAAAGAGTAAAACTATGCCTTTACTTCATGCTCATGCAGACACAGTTACAGATATGGATTTTTCTCCATTTCATGATGGTATATTGGCCACTGGTTCACAAGATTGTCTTGTAAGTTGCAATTACAAATTCATGAATTTATTGATTAAGTTATTTTGCTACAAATCATCATGTTTGTTAATATAGGTCAAACTATGGCATATCCCAGAAACTGGCTTAGAAGAACCTCTATGTAATCCAGAATGTACATTTTCCCACCGTCAAAGAAGGGTAGAGGTGGTGTGTTGGCATCCATCAGCTGAGCACCTTCTTACAACAGTATCATATACAAATCTGTCTTTGTGGGATGTGATTTCACAGCAAGAACTGTTTTGTAATTAAAATATTATACTTTATTCTAAACAAAGTCATCTCTAAAAGTATTCACAATTTATTTAATGCTACTTTATACATTACAGCCAACAATGAGCATGCAGATGTGATTCAGTCATTAAGCTGGCAGCAAGATGGTGTGCTTTTAGCTACATCTTGCAAAGATAAGCAAGTGAGAATAATAGATCCTCGTGCCTCCGCGTGTATCGTTAATTCCTGTTCAAGCCATCAAAGCATTAAGGACTCTAGAATTGTTTGGCTAAGTAACGGTGATAGAATACTAACAACAGGATTTGATGCAGCAAGACTTAGACAGGTTTATATAAGAGATCTGAGGCATCTAAACGAACCTGTAAAAACATTAGAATTGGACTGTAGCACTGGGTATGAATAACGAACTAACTCTACGAACGAACTCCAGTACAATTATTGTATCATAATTGTAATTACAAATTGTATTTTATAGAATTTTAATGCCCCTCTTTGATCCTGACACAAACATGCTTTTCCTGGCTGGAAAAGGGGACACTACTATCGTGTATATGGAAGTTATGGATAAAGATCCGTTCTTAGTTGAAGGAATCCGTCATAGCGGAGAGCAAACGAAAGGAGTATGTTTGGTGCCAAAACGAGCATTAAACGTCATGCAGGCTGAAGTAAATAGATTATTACAACTCACTTCCAATATGGTAATACCTATTATGTATCAAGTTCCAAGAAAAGTAAGTATCTCACATTAGAAAGGTGCTATTTGTAGTATAATTCTTGAAATTAAAACCTTTGAACTTAAATTTTAGACATATAGGGACTTCCATGCAGATATATATCCAGATACAATAGGCTGTATTGCACAAAACAATGCAGCAGCCTGGGTTAAAGGGCATAATATGCCTGTTCCAAAAATATCATTAGATCCTGCCAAGAGAAATAAAGGAGAAGAACCCATTACTGTAAGTAGATGCCTCCACATTTTTGGGCATTTTTAAGCTTTCAAAAATTCATATAGCTTAGTAGACTTTCCAAGTAAATATGGAAAAGTATCGATTGTTTTTTTCTTTTACTGATATAATGCATTTTAATATTCTTTTTATGAATACATGATTTTTGAAATTGCACGCTTATCATCATCATTTCATTTCATTATTTTTTCTGGTGTTCATTTTGCCAACCTTAAAACAAGTTTTTAAAAAGCGTTTATACATTTTTTTTAATGTATTGTGTGATGTTCAATTGTGTTTATAATTAGCTCTTACCATTGATTACAATATTAAATGAAGAATAGTAAAGTATCAGAAAATACAATGAAGAAAAAAGTAAAATATGTACATTTAGACTTTAGAAAACAATTATTTTCCCTCTTCTGATACATTGCTATTTGTGTGAAGTTGTGTACATAGGAGAGTAATATAGAAGTAGAACATAATTTATATATTTTAATTATTTGTATTATAAAATTTATGCCCTTTTTTCTATGCATTTCACAAACAAAAGAGAAACAAACGAAGTTTTGGCTGATAATGTATGACGATTTTAATTTTGCATCATTTTTAATTTTGTTTCCTCATGCTCTGTGTATATTTTTTCACGTTTCAGATATCCAATGTATGTTTTATAGTTTATACGTTAGCACCATTCAAAGTGTTATTCCTGGCACGTGTAATTTAAATGGCAATTGATGTTCTGTAGCTTATTCTATCAGTGTAAGTAATCTTACGTATGACGCGTGAAACGTAGTTATTCTCATATGTTCTTAGGAAAGCATTTACCCCTTTTTTGTTGTAAATATATTCTTGCATTTCTTATTTTTTTATCATGTATAGGTATTAAAAGAGAATAAGTTTTCAAGAATGTCATGTATTTTTGCATCATTCCTTTAGATTTTTTTTCTTACAATTACAAACGTGCGAATAATATGTCTGTATGCGTGACGAGCTTATAGAAATTCGTTTGCATCTCAAGTAGAAAGAAAATCTTGAAAAAAGAAATAAACAAAACGGAACTTGTTGACTACTCTCGTCTAATTCAAACAGTTTGCGTCATTAAGGAATTATTACCGTACCCTCAGGTACACAAGGGAAACTTAGCGACGCTGAAAGAGAACGAGCAAGAGATAAAAATGGAGCAGAAGCAGCAATCGAAGCCCGCTTCCGTCCTTGCGCTAAAGGCTTACGTAAAGACTCAAGAATTGAACGAGAGGGAGTCAGTGCCTGAAAACGATATCGAGAAAATCGAAGAACCTAAGAAGATCGAGCTTGAAGAGGACAAGAGTAAAGTGCAGAATGGAGGGCAAACGATTCCACCTAAGCCTCTACCAAGATCGTCGAGAACAAATAGCATTTCCGAAGATGAACCGAAGCCAGTCGCACGCCCTCGCACGTCACCAAACGTGGGCTCAGTAGTTACATCCGTGAACCCTAATGCGATTGGGGGATACAAGGTTGTAATAATAGCGTTAAGGAGATAAAGAAAAAGATTAACTTTATTAAACAAAAAAAAAAAGAGAGAAAAAGAAAAAAATGTTCTACTTCTGTATGCGTGATGATATCGTGTGCACTTATATACCGTTTCATTTGTTTCATTGCAATCATAATGTGTCACCATAAATAATTGATAAAATTTATTCAATGAATCTAATGTGCAATTATTCTGTTGCTTTTAGCCTCGACTTGGGCCAAAGCCATTCCAAGCAAAATCTGGTAATCAAGAGTTCTCTTTTGATAAGATCTTCTCAGTGCCTGTTGCACCGAATAGTGACACAAATGGCTATCAGAATGACTTGAACAACCAAATAGAGAATAACTCAGAGCCAGAAAAATCACCGTCATTTAATATTGAGCGTATGAAAGAG
>NW_017100254.1:1123381-1130051 GCF_001263275.1 Habropoda laboriosa
TAGTTCTTTGGAAGAAGACGCGAACTCAAGTGATTCTGGTTACAAGCCGAAAACACCGAGCACGGCAGAAAGGCGTAAAGTTTTTGAAACAAAAGTGAAGGATGAATCGCCAGAGAACGAGGATCTGGGAAGTTTCGAGAGGGGCAACACAAATAGAAATTCTATCGCTGAGAGGCGTCGGCTGTACGAGAGTCGTTCTGTGTCTGTGACTGATGGAAACTTGGCTGAAAAGGCGATGGGATCGCCAACAATGTTGAGACGCAGAGACTCGTTCAAAACCAAAAGCGAAGTGATCAAAGAGGATGAAGTGAAGAAAGTTATCTCTATGTTACGCCAGCAAAGTATGGACCCGCGTTTGGAGAAGGTGGACAACTCTGTAACACCAACGCCTAAGAGAACATCGACTGTATTCGGTTAGAAAATATAGCAAGGTTAAAATAATACACACTTTTTATAGGAGCAATATATTAATGATTCATGATTATTATATACAGGTAGAGTATCGAAGTTTCGGCATTTGAAAGGTACACCTGGTCACAAATCAACGCACATTGAAAATATAAGAAACATTAGTCGACAAATATCCGGGGAATGTGATGGTTTTCATGGTAATATATATTATTTTATACATTTTATTATATTTACTATATTACATTTACTATATTATATTAACTGTTGATGTTCGATTATAGCTAATCCTGATCGTGTTGCGGTGCCACTTAGCGGACCAGGCGGTAAAATAGCAGTCCTAGAATTGAAGAAAACTGGAAGACTACCAGATGGTGTGATGCCAGCTTTAGTACACGGCGCCACTGTAATGGACTTCCAGTGGAATCCATTCGATAATCAACGATTAGCTGTTGGTAAAGGAATTAACGATATTTTCCTATATTCTTAATATATTGTTACAAAGAAAAAAATATTTTTTTAACCAATATCTAATGTTATTTATCAATAGCGTGTGACGATGGAATGATTCGGTTATGGGAAATACCAGAGTCGGGATTAGTAGAGCCAACAAACGAACCGAAGCACACGATAAAAGCTCACACTGACAAAATATATTTAATTAAATTTCATCCATTGTCGTCGGACGTCTTGACATCAGCTTCTTATGATATGACCGTAAAAATTTGGGATTTGACGTTCTTATCGTCTTATGAGGCTGCAGCCGCAAAAATAACGCTAACGGGACACACCGATCAAATCTTCAGTTTAGCATGGTCACCATGCGGTCAGTATCTCGCGAGCACGTGCAAAGATGGAAAATTACGAGTTTATAAACCAAGATCCAGTGATGTGCCAGTGAAAACTGGAAAGGGACCTGTTGGTACCAGAGGTGCACGCGTTGTGTGGGCATTAAAGGGACAATTTCTAGTTGTGATAGGTTTTGATAAGTATGTACAATATAAAAAGGGTTTAAAATATTTTAGGATTATAGTAAAACAATTTGTTACTACATATGTTTGCTCTTAGGGTTTCAGAAAGGCAAATATACGTGTTTAAAGCAGACAATCTTAATACTCCTTTGACTACGGTCGGATTAGACGTGTCGCCCGCCATTTTGATGCCATATTACGACGAAGACAGTTCAACCCTCTTCTTAACAGGACGTGTAAGTTTTGTTTTATTATACAATTCGAAGTGCAATAGATCGGAATGACTTTTCATTGAAAATGAACTTTTAGGGTGATTCTACGATCTATGCTTTTGAAGTGACGGAAGAGGCACCATATTGTTGTCCACTCAGTCATCATCGATGTAGCAGTTTGCATCAAGGTTTATCGTTTCTTCCTAAGAATAAGTGCGACGTTGCTAGTGTAGAATTTGCGTCAGCTTTAAGATTAACGAACAATACGATAGAACCACTGAGTTTCACTGTTCCACGTATAAAGGTAAGTTCAGTGTAACCGAGAAAGATATAAAAGAGAAAGGAATTAATTTTGACCGTTTCAGAGTGAACTCTTTCAAGATGATCTGTTCCCACCAACGAAAGTTACATGGAAACCAACTATGACGGCCATTGAATGGTTTAACGGAGCTAATAAACAAGCGTATAGAATAAGTCTAAAACCACCTGGCATGGACAACTGTAAGTAAGAATTAATAATACTTTTTACACATGTATTTCATTGCTTGTTGGTTTCATGTAAAAATATTTGCTCTGTCTAGTGACTGAAAGTCAAGGCCAGGGAGTAGTAACTGCACCAGTTGTGGCGAAACAACAATCGACGACTCCATTCTCTGTATCTGCCCAACCCTTTACCAGACTCGGATGGAATCCTGACGTAAAAGCTAAACAAGAAGAAGTATGTAGACATTTTTACATAGTTTAGCATGAGTTATGTATATAAATATCGCATTTAGTAGTACTTTTTTATTTTTTAAAAAGTTTAAAATGATTCAGCATGTGTTTTCTGGATATTTTCTCTTTTTTTTTTCGTTTTGGTATTGTAAAGATTCGGGTTCAAGGCACAGCTTCTTGAAGAGATCTTCTGTGAACTGTATTAAACTTACAAATGTAATTTCAAAAAATTCGTAGTTCTATATCTTATTTTGTCTGAGTGTATTGTTAATGTGTGTGTGGTAGATCCAGAAAACTATGAGCAACTTTGTGGGGGATGTAATAGAGTGCTCCTTGGAACAGGATCACATGGAAGGTGTAGAGGAGCACGAATGGGTGGGTAATTTTTGTTGTACAGTCTTAAAAAATATAATTTAAAATAATTTCAGTTTTTCTATTGTTAAATCTTATTTTTTAAAATGATTAATTATTTTAATTACAGGATGAGTGAAGTTTGCGCAGCATCGGTAGGTCATTAAAATAAAGCGATAAGGTAAAGTAAATTTAAATGTAGCTGTTCGAAACGTAATTTATTTGTAAGTTAAAAAGCCACGGCATAAGAGAAGGTATTTCGATATTAACGCGTACGTCGTGAGATATTTATAATTGGAATGATACTTCCAAGAAAAATTTTCATTCGGGAAAGCTAACGATAGGTGTGCGAAGTTTTTGATTGTGGTAATTTTTTAACGTAAGTATAATTACCCAGATTAATCGTACCGATTTAATTTAAAGGAAATAAAGGACGGGACATTGAAGAGTTATTAATTTCGCTATATAAAAATCTCGTAACATATTATAGTAGTTCAGTCAAGACGTCCTTGTAAAAAAATATTCGCGAATACAGTCTTTATCATAAATGATTTCCATTAATTGCTATCGTATGATTCACTCTTGGTATTAAGAATAATTACATAGGATAATTATCGTAAGAGCTGTATTAGAGATTTAGATTAACAGAATATTCACGAGAACCTATCAGAATTTGACAATAGTTTCGATTATACATATATTTAAGAATTATCATGTTTTCAAAGGAACTATGTGACTTCGAGATTACTGGTACTATTTCAAAGTGTTTCTAATACTGAGTGAAAACGAATCTACTGAATAGTTTAATTATATTGCTTCTTAAAGTTTGAGAATGCTTTAAGATATGCCATCTATGATTTGAAAATACAAAAGAGATTAGCCTATTAATTAGAAATGGGCATTGCTTGAACAAATAATTTTTATCATTTCTTTCGAATGGAAAAGTACATATAATTTTCTAAAATTAAACTTTATTTGAATGAAAAATTATTTTAAAAAATGTACAATATCTTTGGACAAATTATTTGTCAATATTTATTCTTATTATCCAACAAGCCTTGTTCCTTTCTATTACTATATAGAGAAATACCCATAAAATTAATCTCGACAAAATAATATATAATTTACAAGACATATAACTATTAGTGCCACGTATCTTTATTTATCATTATCAATGATAGTCTCAATGTATACATTATTATAACGTAACCATCATACGTGTGATACTAGCAAACGATACATTTTTCATAAATCAAGAATAAAAAATTTTTACGATATTTCGTAATACCCATATGTATACACACGCACATACTGTATGAGATAAACGAGAAACGGAAGTTACACGTATTAAGTCATAAGGCGACAATTATGTTATACAGCGAAGTATATACACGGTAACTAATTGTACGGTCAGCGTTTCTCCAGGATCTAAGGGATAATCGAACGACTGTCTTGAATCTAGAGAATAAATCAACTTTTATACTCTTTCAATTGCGCCAAAATATTTGTAAAAATCGAAAAATCGACGATCCACCGAATGTACCATAATGTGAAACCACTTTTTGAATTCATTGTGCATCCATGATTAAAACGTCGAAGCGTGAATTCCATATTTATTAGTAGTCATAAAGAAAAAACATGTTTTAGATTGCAAGTAGTATAAAGATGCATATTTTTTCTATGCGATATACAATAAACTTATACTTTTAATGGTCTAATAGAAATTAAGTGTATTCGTTTGCAATTTTGTACAAACATATTCTATGCCATTTAAATAGACCATTCTTTAGTGCGATAAAATAGTCTAATTATCTGTAACGATAGTTTCTTGTAACTGTTAAGAATATACTGTTGTTCCTACTCGTGCGATCGAAAGCAATTTTGTAAGGACAATGATCCCTCCATTTTAGTGTGTCGATTTTTAATAGTATCTACGAGTGAACATGGAATTTACGCTTTCATGCGTGAATCACGCACACTTGATACTTTTATATTCGAACGTCAGCAATTTATTAATCGTATGTAAAAAAAAATTAATCAGATGGTGCTATGCCCTTTCGACAAACCCTAGCTTATAGTTGCCGGAAGTACTATGAAGCATACGATGATAAAAGTACGATAAATCGTAAAATTTGTTCTCTGATAAAAAGTCATTGATCAGTTTGCTCAACTGTCCAAGATAACATTCCAATTTTGTATTTTGTCATACAAAGGGCACAGAATCGTGAAACTGCAAAAAATTATAGAGGTGCCAAAAGTTTCATACAACAATTGAAAGAAAAAAGAAATGGAAAAGCTCATGAATTAAGTTTCCTATACAGTGGATTGAATATCTTAAAGCATTTAAAAAAGTTGTGTATATTTTTCTCTACATTTATCACACACACACTCACGTTTTTGTACCATTCTAGAAACATAAGGTTTCCCCTGATAAGTTAAAAGTAATGAGAGAACTTTTGTACGCATCGAGAGTAAAAGATAAAAAAAAAATAAAACAAAGAGGAACAAAGTAATACTTCGCTATGAAAAAAAATATTGCCATTTGCATCGTCCGCGTTGTAATTCACATTTGTATGTCTAAATAATCATCCGTCAGATATTCTAGAGCTGAGAAACGTTATTGTTGCATATTTCATTAGTCTTATTTTTTGAGGCCATTCCATTCTTCCGTAGCATCATACATGACACGCAGACCGAATGCCATATAATATATACATAGTGTTATGTAAAAATGATATCTTGAAAAGTTGTCATAAGTTGCAGAAAAAATGTTTATTCTATATCTTTAATCTTATTGTATTGCCCCTTAAAGCGAAACAATTGATGAATGTATTAGAATTAAAGGGAGGTAAATGAAAAATGTTATCATTGAATAGATAAAAACTGTTTCTAACTTATGATGCTTCTCAAAAATACTATATCATATACAAATCTTTATACCGTGAGTTTGTTTCCTTTCATTATAACAGTAGATTTATATCACTCTCAGTAATTAATGCGATCTTTCGTAGGACGCGATTTGAAGATCTTACACATGAAAAATTAATTCAATTGCAACAAGAAGTTTCTTAGTATTCAATATTGCGCTATGACTGATCGCTAAGTAACTTTATCATGTAGTGACATACCTTTGTATCGACCTTATACCTCTTACATGTATTTCACTTATAAAATCTTTTTATCAAACATGTATACTCTGTGTCCTTATATAATTTTACCCTCATATTATTTATATTTAGAATCGAGTAATTTAATGCACGATTTATAATACTTTAGGAATGTCTTTATTTAAATTTACATGGATAACAAATTTTATATGAAAAAGTAGCTGTTTAATATGTTAGGAAATAATTTACATGTAGACGAAAGTTTCAAAAAACCAACACATATTTACTATACTAGTACAAATCATCTACCATATCCAACTCGATCTCTAGGAATTAATCTGAGTTCGGAGCCATGTTTAAGGAAAACGTTTCCTAAAATTAATCAAATCATACATGTAATACTTCGAAATATTTCCCGTATTGTTTAATCACGTAGAATACGCACCTGCCGTTTGCTGTGGATTAATACCTATTCCGTCATCTGTGATTATTGCAGATGTAGATGGTGACACTTTAAATTCTTCAGCAGCAAATTTTAATACAGCAGTGAAAGGTGTATTATCTGGTACACTAAGTCTGCAATTGTAAGTGTATAATATTTACAGTTACTAATAAAAAAATAATAATAGATCCCGGTCATTATGTATAAACTCTCTTTTCATTTTAATGATTGTGCAAGGTTTATGCTATTACCATCCAGCATCTTTCTCAATTTTATGCCATATTGTACCATTGGGATGTGTCTTAACTAATTGCAGTCTGTTGTGTATTATTTCTGAAATTTCTGCAGGACCTCTTAATAATATTTGTACTACTTTGACAAGATGCTCATATTCAAATTCACAATTTGATATCCAATAATTCTCAACTTGTTTCATACAACGTGCAAAATAAAATATACTAAAAA
>NW_017100254.1:1130074-1159444 GCF_001263275.1 Habropoda laboriosa
ACAAACAGTTGCATCATTTTGCACAAGTTTGGTTGACAACAACTGAGTTATTAATTTCTTAATTTTACTGCTATCATGTAAGTTAACCACAAATTGGATCAATTTTAAATGAAGACCATCATTTAACATTTTATAAATACATTCTAAGACCTCATATTCATTACCATTACCAATTAATAATTCCCAAGACATAATTAAAGCTTCATCTTGCATATCTGAAGCAGATATGCCTAATTGTTCCAATGATTCTATGATTATATTTGTGCATATTCCATTAATTAATGTATGCCTAAGAAAATCATTCAGTCTATCACTGCCACAATGTTGAATATACAATTTCAAGTATTCATCCACAGTGTCAGTAGAAATAGTAGTGTCTTTCAAATAGATCCCTAATAATTTATCACAAGCATTTTTCAATTCAGAGCATTTATATAAATTTGATCTATTTTTATTTATCCAATCATTATGAAGATTATTCTCAAGAACACTTTCTTTACCTATTTCATATGCTTTTGCAATTGTACTTTCAATAAAGTGAGCACATTCAAAAGCTTTAGTAATATTTTCAATGTTTGTTTCTTCACTCACACTTGGATTCTCTATGAGTACAAAAAATATATCAAACATTCTCAATATTACATGGAAATCTTGTTCTGACATATCTGTGTTAATTTTGACACGTGTGAAAAATAATTTCAAACTGTTATCATTTAATAATGGATCACATCAATTACTAAACTTACACTTTGAATGGAAGTTTTGGATCAGAGGTAAGAGTTATTTTAAAAGTAACTTTTGACCTGTAACAAATTAATGCTCCCGTTATTCTATTGTTAAGTAATTTTATTAAGTTAAATCATAAACATTAATGAAACATATGTTTAATAGAACATGTACACATTTCAAAATTATGTATTCATTTAAATGTATGCTATATTTTTATCGGTTTTTTTTTTAAATTTTAGCGATCAAAATACGTACGCCATAATTGTTTAATACTGCTTTAATAAAAAAAATAGAACTTTTGTATGCACGATTTACTTTTAAAGAAACAATAACCTTAAGCAAATCTCAACACTTGATTGCTATGCAGGATACTCAACATGGAACACATGATGTGTATAATGCGCACGCGTGCACATTAAACATTACTACACTATAGCAGTATTTTTAAATTTATTAAAACTTAACATTTTTGTACCATATCTATTTTGCATTTACTAATAGCAATTATTTCCTACATTGTTCTAATAATACAACATTAAAATTTATGTTCATTTAAAAACATGCTTCGCAAATAGTACGCATTTTTTTATCAAATGTAAGTTTAAATTCTTCGTTAATGAAACTTTACCGATAAAAATATAATTAAAAAAAACGCATTTAAATATATTAAATATATTTTTACAATTTTGAATTTCGTATTAAGTGCCTACCTTCACTACGGTAAAGTCTAACGTTTACAATTTATGACGTGTCGTGTAATTCAATTTACGTAAATCTCATATATGTATATAGAACCTTTTTTTAAATACTCTTCAATTAAAATATTTCATACACTTACTCCATTTGTTAAATTGATATACTATCGCACTTCGCAAACCATTTAATGTAGATAACATAACAAGGAAAACACATAGTCGTTAGAAATCTGATTGTAGTAATTATCCAATAAAAATTATAGAATTAATTGATGTTTACTATGTAACACCTTTAATGCTACGTTCTTTTAGTAATTAATTAAAAAGAGTTGCACGGTTAAAGAGCTTCAAGATCGCCACGTTACGGCTTATCGCTTCGCAAGTGGTGTGATTGTGCCGTTAATGTTGCACCAGTGTATTGCACTCCATAGTTTCGGTGCATTAATTTCTATCTACGACACGATACAATAGCTAGTAGCGCGTAGAACGCGTCCCAAGAAGTAACACAGTCTAAATATTACGGGAAAGTTTATTATTTTTCGCGCGGTTCGAACGGCACAGGAAAGAAAACGTACCGTAAAGGTTAGATACATTGGGAAAAAACGACGAGCTGACTATCCAATGCAAGTTCGATAAAATAGTTATCAGGTTTACTTGCAGACAGTAAAGCCAGACGCAGAATGGATAATAGTAAAGTGGATGATGAGAATCAGCGTAATATTAATGATGGGGACTGGATTTGCCCCGATTCTCAGTACGTAATTTTGTGGGAACGTCGTCGCCTTGTATGAAATCAGCTTTATCCTTTATAATCGAATTTTGTGCACAATATACAATCGTGGTATTTAATTGTCAACTCTATTGTGTCATTATTGTTTGTATTATTGCTATGTTGATATGAAATATGTATTTTAATGGATAACTTAATTGGCTGATACCACTGATTTTGTAATAAATTCTTTGATAAGGAGTAATATTATTTAGTTAGTAAAAATATGAAGTATTAAATACATACAGTGATTAGTGCAATATCTGTTTGACATTAGTGATATTATTTTTGTAATTTAATTTAATTTGTCTGTATTTTAATGTTTGTCATGTTAAGCTTTATTTACATTACAGTAAAGAAATGTACTTATAAAATAAAATAAAATAATAAAAAGATCCTGAAACATGTTAGATATCAATATTTGAACTATTATTATTATATAAGGTGGTCTCTTAAAAGTGTTTAATTTTTCAGATGTGCCAATGTAAATTTTGCAAGAAGAAATTCTTGTAACCGATGTGGAAAAGGTATATAAAAGTTGATATGGTAATGTATGAAATGGTTTCTTTATAACTTTCCTTAAAATAACATTTCATCAATAATGTATGTCTGTTGTAATTTTAGTGCTACTGTACTAATGTTACAATACATAATGTTACGTGTATGTATTTGTTAACAAAAGATATTTTCATGCAGACAGAGGAGAATGCCCTAAGAAAAAAAAGTTAGGACAAGAAATTGGCAAAGCTGCTGCAGAGAAAAGTAGAGGATTGTTCAGGTAGATGGTAGAAATCTAAGAACAAATATAATACAAAAATGAATTCTCTGTTATATTAAGATTTCATATAGGAAATAAATTCAAAATAAATATTCTAAAAAAAATAGCATTGAAAATGGGTATTAGAACTGTAATTTTATCATTACTTTTATTTAAATGATTAATAATTTCACTTTAATAATATACAGAGTTGTACAATGTGTCATATATCTTTCTTTAACTTTCAATATACCTTATATTTTTATAGAATATTTACAAGAAATAAATATTATCGATAAATGAGTAACAAAATGAGTAAGTGATCGCGTTTTATGATATCTTTATGTTTTAGTGCTGATGATTGGCAGTGCAGTAAGTGTGGAAACGTAAATTGGGCTCGACGACAGCAGTGCAACATGTGTAATGCGCCAAAATTTGGTGAAATCGAAGAGCGTACGGGGTATGGAGGAGGATACAATGACCGGGGAGTTGTTGAATACAAAGAAAGGAGAGACGAGGATGACGAATACGATGAATTCGGGCGTCGTAAGAAAAAACGAAAGATCGAAAATCGCTCGGATGATGATTCCAAAGATTCTAGGTATAGCAGTCCACCGCGTAATAAATCTAAGGACGAGGTTGAAAGACACGAAGTGGAAAATGAAGAAGACCAAAATGTAATTGAACACACTTATTTCAACATACAATAATACAATGAAAATATTAACCAAATAAAATTTTCAATTTCAGAACGAAGACGAAGAGGAGGAAGATGATGAAGAAGATGGCGATTTATCCAAATATGATCTTAGCGAATGGGATGACTTTGCGGTTAAGAAAAAGTAAAATTTCATATGATTAATGTTTGTACTGCGAGTACATTACACGTTGTTAATTTTCAGTACAAATGGGAGCTAAAAGAGTGAAATGAAAAATGTTGCAATCATTAGAGTATTCTTTTGGCCAAACCAGAAAAAAAGCTAATAAATGTTTTTACATAAACGTAACATTGTTTTTACAGAGACAGAGATGATTGGCGCGATTCGGGAACATCCAGTCAATGAGAAGCTGCGCAGAAGGAAAGGTTTGACTTGGGTTTCGGGTATAAAATTGATTGCGACAATGAATTGCGATATTGATCGATGAAATTGCTAAAGCGACACTTTTGCCTTGTGCCTTTAGAAACAGTATTATTTCCTATAGTAAACCATAGTAGATATTAGATTAATAATGGCATGATCAAAAGGAAGATGTAGATTTAGCAAGTCTGAAGGAATCACGATACAATACTCGTTAAGTAAATCATTTTTTACAGGTGAGAGGAAATCCCAAGAGCGAAAAAAGTTGCTCGACAATTAAGAGATATACACAACGCAACAAATTTAGTGATTTAGTAAGCACCTTTGGATAAAGTGATGGACAATATACGACTATATTGCAAAGGGAATCGATTAACAATAAGCTTTACACTTTGTGACTGAACTCATAGCTTCGTTGACTCTGTGGATGGAGAGTGAAATGTAGGTTACCTATTTGCGCAATATTGTCCTAAATATTGCCATAGTAAATGCGAAAAATTCGTAAAAATACCTTGACGCAGGTAGAATATTTCGCTAGTAAACGAAACAAAAAAAAAAGAAAAAACATACATGAAACCTGTAATTTTATGGATGATGTGTTGTTACACGGCTCGTTGTAAAAGCTCTGCATTACGAACTCTTAGAAAAAATCTTATTTCTAACTCAAAATATAAAGTCTTCGAGAAAGCTCTCTATCATCATGTTACGCTTTTAAAAAAGTTTCTACTTTTACGTTATCACAAACTCACGACGTTTTTGTCTAGCCATGTCACGGTTATTATTCGCTTAAATATTGCTCAAGCTGCTTCGAAAAAATTTTTCAGTTTTTTTTCTCGTCTCAGTCTTTCACATTTATTCTATCACTCTGTCTTTCTCTCTTTCCTTTTCCATGCATAACACCTAATGATTAAATAAACGTAATGTAGTATTAAAGAATCATTCCCTACTAATGAATATAGATATGTATTGATGTCTTCGGAATGAAGAGAAAAAGGATACGTTTTCTTGCTTTGACTATCACAGATCCGGGTAAGC
Organism: Habropoda laboriosa; assembly: GCF_001263275.1. Taxonomy (NCBI): domain Eukaryota; kingdom Metazoa; phylum Arthropoda; class Insecta; order Hymenoptera; family Apidae; genus Habropoda; species Habropoda laboriosa. Next base: position 1,135,139 of record NW_017100254.1, read on the forward strand.
TGGAAGCAGCCTGCTTTTTAAATTGAAAAGAAAATCATTGACATGAGGTTAATCATGTCCGAGAGAGCCTGTGTTCATTTCTCGTCAGGCGTAATATAATAAAAAGTTATCGAAAACTTTCTGACGCCCGTTCTCAGATAAACTACGAAACTCATTATCGATCAATTCTGATACTGACTTCTTGTAAATATCTTTATTTTTCATTTATAATAAAAATCATTCATCAACAACATAATTGTTCTTAGTCAATTATTCTTTTTTTTCTTATATCATTAAACTACGTGGGGTCATGATTATGCACAGTGTTGGTCACAAGGGAAGGGAGGAAGGAAAGTGGGGGGGAGGGAGATCGGTGAAGGGAATAGAAGGGACGGGCGATACTGTTTTTAAGGAGTATGTTGCAACAGGTATATATATCGTATATATGTACAATTATGAATTTGAGCTTGCTTGACTGCGTTTTTTTTTTAAGTATTTAGTGATAAAAGGAAGGATGAATTGTTCACCGGCGTATCTTCATTGTCGTTCCTTCGAAAGATTTCGTTAATTTCTCGCACAATTACTTTATCACGAGCAATTGTTCGAATAAAGGAAGCGGAGACGCATTTTTATATATATATCCATCTTTGCCTTTTTCATTTTTTCGTTCGTTCACACGTTCTTCCTTTTTCTTTTCTTTTCAGTTTTATTTGTTTTCTGATCCACGAAAGTCTCTAGCAATGATCACCGTATATTCCGATCGACGAAATAACGATTACTACGAAGAAAATCAGATTTTACATTAGTATTTACAATGAATCGCGCGCAACGCTATGACGCAACGTTATAATCGTAATATGTTTCCAATTTTTACAGAGAGAGAGAGAATTCTGATTACGAAAACAATGTCTCTAAGACGATGGAACAGATTCTTTTTGGAGACGACGCGGAGAGAAGACATTAAAAGCGGCTTTTAATGTCGTGATCCTCAGAATAAAACGCTTATCGATATAATAACACATACATAAACAACACCGTAAATAAAGAATTGAACGAGAAGACTCGTTACACGCCAGTCACGCGACATAACCATTCCCCGGCGAGAACGATATATACCGTTTTTTTTTCTTTTAATTATTCTCGATAATTATCCATCACATCAACATTAGAACCCTTAACAAATTCGACATCGTATCTGTCCTTTACAAGTTAATCGCGCATTAATTTTATAAACCTTTACATTTCTCCGAAAAACGTGTGTATCTCTGTGTGTGTCTCTATGTGTGCATATGTTCCATTCTCATGAATTCAATCAGAATTGTCCTCGGAGGCAAATAAAACGCAACTCGTTGAAAAAAGGATACGGAAAGGCCACCACGATCGTAAATAATCGCCGTCGCGATACATCGATTCTCTCGATCAAGCGATATTTTTTTATTTCGGCATGAAGAACTGCTGATGCGAATGCGAGTTCGGCGGCGGATGGAGGTTAGGATGCGGTGGTCCGCTACCCCTCGTCCCGGTGGCGTACAGTTGTTGCTGGAAGTTGTGGAATTGTTGAGCATAATTCGGATCAGACATGCTTGGCCCACTACCGACGAACGGGCTGTTCTTGAAATTACTAGTAGCACCACCCATGCTCGGAGGTAATGGTTGAGTCGCATCCGGTGGCGGACCCAGTCCCATAGGGCTGCCCTTACTGCCGGATACGTACATGCCGGGGTTCGGTTGGTTGGGAACTTGAGACACCATGTCAGGTGGGAAGACTTTATCCGGGTCCATCGAACCGCCTGGAAAGACACCACCGCCAACCATGTGCTGCATTCGCATTAGATTAGGCTGAGGTCTCATGTTGCCCACTGGTCTCATCGAGGGATGTACACCGACCGATGTGTTCATCGATTGCCCGTCCATCCTCGGTGAGCCACCCATGCCGGGAAGTCCGCCGCTCATAGTCGATGGCATACCGCTATGCGGGCCCATACTATTAGGTACGCAACCATTCGGGAAGTACTGGAGATTTACAGATGGTGTGCCCATCTTTGACTCTAAATTAGACAGGGGATTGGTGAATCGTTGAAGGAAGTCTAAGCTTGGAGGCCCTCTAGGTGTGTGACCGACGTTGGGCCTCGCTGGTAGGTATTGTATAGTGTTAGGAGCACTAGGTTTTACTTGAACGTTCGCTCCGTTGTAAGGACTAGGACCAGTTACGTGTCCAGTCATTAATCTAGGTGGTGGTGCGTGAGGATCACCGCCTGGATACGCGCTACCGGCGTTACCAGAATGGCTACTCATCATACCATGACCCATTATAGGATGTCCCATTTTGCTAGGTACTCCGGGACTTCCCGTGTGCGAAGTAGTCGGACTATAGCTTGTCGGTGGTCCTGCAAGACCCATGCACATTCCTCCTACTTCGCCCGGTTCGCTGGTTGGGCCACCCATGTGACAGCTTCCGTTCATCTCGCCTCCCATTTGCATCATATGCATGCCGTGGGGATTACCAAACTGCATCATCCCAGTGTTTCCGGAGTGAATAGGTCCTTCGTTGCCTAGTGAATTGCTGGCTGCCGTGTTAGTGAGCTGCTGGCTCATCTGGGCCAAAGAGGTGATGGGATCGAAGTGATTTGTACTCATCGCGGTTAAACTGCCGAGTCGCCCTCCGATATTGTTGGGATTTAGAGGCACATTGTCTGAAGGTTGACTCACGTTTATAGACGGTCTTCCGCAGGGAAAGGAGGCGCTTGGACCTCCTAGAGGAGGCACCACAGTTGAGTTCCCAGAATTACTTTGATTCGCAACTGTAGACTGTTGTTGTTGCTGAGGTGGCTGTTGTGGTTGTTGTTGTGGCTGCTGTTGCTGCTGAGGCTGTTGCTGTTGTTGAGACTGACTTTGTTGCTGTTGAGTATCTTTTGTCGATGGCGGAGATGTGTCAGGTTTCGTAGTAGGTGATGCCGGTACTGTTCTTGGAGGACCCATACTGTCCGGTATATTTGTATTATGCGGCGCTGGACTACTTTGTGCACTCGCGCTCGACTTGTTCCCTGGTTTTCCAGGATCTACTGGAGTATGGGGAGCACCATTTCCAGGTGTGTGCGGAGTATGCGGAGTGTGTGGACTATGCAAGGAGCCAGTGAAACCACGATTCATGCTATCCATCTGAACTGGACTCGCACCCTCAGATCTGGCTGGAAACTGATTATTACCGTCCAAACTTCCTGGTAGAATTCTGTTCGGTATTTCTGTGTTGCTGGCCGTGTTTCTAAAGACACAGAATAATGTAGAATTATATACCTTTAATTATATACATTTGGAAGTGAAAATGATAAAATTATAAAATGTACTCACGTGGATAAATTGCCATCTTTCAGACTTGTATTTGGTTGCTTCTGTATAGTTAACTCCTGTCCCTCGAAGGTGTTAAGATACTGAATCTGTTGAGGGCTCGGAACCGGCATCAGATTCGCTTCCTTAACACCTGCTGCGTTCACCGCTCCGGTGTGTTGCTGCTTTTGCTGGGCTAAGGATTGCAGCGTGCGGCAAAACATACCATCCACTATGTTGTAACACATAACATGATCAATTCACCGCGTAATAATTCTAAGCAGTGAACTTTTAACATATACTATGTAATAATTATATTGATCGTTTTTACTTAGTTGTTGCATTAAGATCCTTCGAATGCGATTCAACGTAAAATATTAATTTAACATATCAAATAGGATTTAAAAGAGATAATGTATTATTTCGATTATTAAGATTAAAAATAATTGCTTTATCTTTAATCTTACCATTTGGTGGTTGACTGGTGGGGAAGTCTAAAGCAGAGTCTTTTTGAGCAGTCGTTCCACTAGGGCTAAGCGTTGAGATGTGCGAATGAGAAACAGGCGTTCCTGGATTACTGTGATTAAGTCTCGTTGTCGATACGGCCGTTGCATTTCCAACTGTTGGATTCGGTGAATCTTGACTAGTCGGACTTTGTCCTGGTAGATGACTTGTTCTCTGATTACTAAGTTGAAACTGTCTGTTACAGTCTGCGGGTGAATTTAGGGCTGAACTCGCACGAGGTGACGGTAGTGACAAATTGCTGGTTGGATTGTTAGGTGATGAAGGATTTGGACTTTGTATCGCAATTGGTACACTCGCGGATCGGGTTGTTTGATGATATGGAGGCGGTGGTCCTTGACTACGCGGAACCCCTACCATATTAGCACCTCGTAATGGAACGCCAGTTCCAGGACTTCCAACACTAGTCTAATAAAATAAATATTACGTTAGCGTACACTGATATTTTTTAATTTATATATTTTTAATTTTTTTTACATTACTCTACCTTGTTTTTTCCATCAAGAAACTGATGTTGTAATTTATGCCAATCCATAGTTGGAGGACACTGAGTTGGTACAACTGAAGGAACATTCGTTGGAGGACACGTTGATACCGCTGTTCCTTGCGTTGTGTCTAACGCATTACCAGATTCTTCTTTATGCTCAGGAAATAACATCATTTGCATTTTCCTTATGGTCGCTAGTTGAACTTCTCGATGCTGCCTTTGTTGTGGGGTTAAATTTTCGTCTGGAACTTTCACACCTTGCAGTGATGGCTGTAAACTGCCTGGACCTGGACTGGTAGTACCTCCTAATAAATTGGGACTATGGCCCATTGTAGTACTATTAGGAGGTTGTGGATTTGCTGTAATAAAAGGTATGCTTCTAATGGCATAAAGTGTACACAAAAGGGGACTTGTAGAAAAAAAAAGATTGGAAACTCTTTCAACTACAAATACTAAATGCAAATGTAACTACATATTACCTGTATTACCAGGTGAATTTGGTACAAGGCAAGGCACATCAATATTTGCATCATCCAATGATGGTTCAGAATTACCAAGGGTATTACCACCATTTAAGTTCCTTAGATTAGGTTGTTCATTCCAGAATGGCGGAGCATTAGGGTCAAGAGCTGGTAGATCAGGAGGTTGCTCATTTTGAAAAGTATTGTTTGCACCTCCTTGGTGACCTTTTTGCTTCATCATTGCAAGATTATTTAACCATTGTGCAGGGTTTTGACGGAATTGATTTACTTTGTTTGGATGCTTCTGAAATAATAATATTACATTCTTATATTAACAAATGTCTGTGTAATATAGGTTTATCTTTATGAAATTCTTATACATACCTCTAAATATTTTTTAGTGCCAGGCTGTGCACAATGATAAGCAATAATCGATGGATATTGCCCTTGCAACACTGCATCTGCACCTTTATTTGCTAATGTTGTAGAAAATACAAAAATTTGACTTTGTTGTTGCATATATTGAGCTTCACCACTTCCTGTACTAGTTCCCATCTGTTTTCCAAGAACATTACTAACTAATGGCTGAATACCATCTGCAGTAATCACATTACCACTGCAATCTATAACAGAAAAAATAAAACAGATAAAATAATCACACAAACAAAATATTGATATAATAATATATAAAATATTCAGTAAGGACAGAAATTAAATCTATCCCTACCAGGTATATCATCCGTGGGATTATTATGATCACCTTCTTGCTTCACTGAGTTTAGAATTGGCTGATTTGCACTACTATTTTGATTCTCCCCTGACAATGTACCCTCCCCATTAGAGGGATCCAAACAAGGATCCCTAGGACATTCTGTGGTATCTTCTCCAGTTGTATCATCATTGTTGGCTCCGGTACCCTCTTCCTTGATCTTCACTGGATCTGTGTCAGGCTCCTCTTTGACAACAGTAGTTGGTACGCAGCTTGGTTCGCTGGGCTTCTTTTCTGTTTTCATCTTTGAAGCTTACTGGAGAATTATCCTGTCAGACCTTGGTCAGCTGAGTAAGAATCAAACACATGGCCACTATCGTCCGCAACGTGCGGCGTAACAACGTATTCGAATCCGTGGTAGAGGTTAACAACGAAATTATCGTTGACCGGTATCGTGCGAACGTGTCCTTAAAAAACGGTGTAGAACAGCACTCTCGAGGAAGGCATGTCCGTGGATCTGTTATTTCCCCGATGGTAAATGTTCTGGTGACCGTCGGTTCAGCGCGTTCCCAGTCATTTAATTAGCTAACCGCGGAATCGGATTCCTACGCATGAAGGAATCTCGGTTGTCAGCGGGCGACTGATACAGGAATACGAAAGTAAGACCAATACCACGAAGGTATCGAGACGAAGAAAATATCTAAATGTCACCCTCGTCTCCGCGGCAAGCGCATAGCGTACCTCCGGCTCTAATGTCGCACGGAACACCACGTTGTAACCGCGAAAGACGTGTCCAAAACATAGAACGGGGGCCAATGCACGCTGCACTCAAATTTCTTTGCCATTCGCAAGCATTGTTCTCCAACTTTATTTGTCACTTCATGGTCGCTTTGATTATTTATTTCTTTTACGCACGGCTGCCAACTGCTCGTCGAAAGTTAGACATCGTTTTAACGCGCCTCGGAGAAGGAAGCGTTCATACCTTTCCGATAAATAGAAAAAGATGGAAAGACCGCACCAGGCGTACTTGACTCGTTCCTTACACTTGATCGCCTGCAGGGTTACTATTTTGGTCTTTCTTTGCTTGTATTTTCACCATTCTTTCGCAGCCACGCCGTGAGTATTCATATCCAATCCGCATACCTTTTATCTATTCTTTTGGCAAAGCGGACTTTTATTCACGACTGTATTCTCCCTAGACAGAGGCCGCATTTATTTAACGCGGAATCAAAACTCTGTAAAATTAAATTTGGAATACGCGAGAGGCCAGGGACGAATCAAGTGATAGCGGTGCCTGTGTGTTCTTTAACTTTCGTTACCTTTTTACTGTATGCATAACGTACAGTTCCCATATATGGATATACTTTCGAGGCGGTATTTTTAAAATGTAAAATAATATCGGAAAAAAATGATAAATTTGACGAGAATGTTAAGGGCGTGTACATTTTGTTAGTGTAAACGTTTCAGTCGAATGTAAATTATGGACGCATTATAGGCGTTGGTTAAATGGAAACATGAAGCGAAAAGTTTGAATTCTCGTGTTCTTTTATAATTACACGATTTATTTAGCGCAAATGAAACATAAGTGTTTTATGCGTGTTTTAAATGTGTGATGTTACGTATTATTTAAAGATTAGGCACCTCATGTACGTATACGTTGATGAGACATTATTAATGTTACTTAATTGTTATGTGACAAAAAATTTTTTTAAATTACAATAAAGTTTGTTTTAATCGTACTATATATCAGTAAACCATAACGTTTTAATGTGATTAATAATATAATAGCAAAATAGATATAACCTAGATTTTTTTATTTAAATCCTTTCATTTCATTTATACTTTAATTAATTATAACTATACTTTACAGACTAAAATAAGTTACACAAAAATGTCACAATTGGAACTAGATCCTCAATTTACACAAGGTTTACACCTTTTACATTCAACTAATAAAGATTCTGCAGAACAGCTACGGGCACTTCTAGATGAGGCGATCAAACAAAAATATGGGCCATCAAAGATGTTATCAAATGTGTTACACAAAAAGGTAATTAGATGAAAATTAAATTTGGACACATTATGCAGGGTTACCAAGAAAAAGTACTTGAATTAAAGTGATTTATATTAATTAAGATATTATACTTACAGAGTTAGTTCTGATATCAGGGCACTCATGAAGCATAGGAGATTTCATTCACGTAAAAAGATGTCCAGTACTTGATCCCTCTGTATGCACCATCATTTTTATTTATTTTCTGAACTTGTATTTCTTGGATTTTCTGTTTTTAGTATATGATGGAGGAACCAGTGCTGAGTGACCATAGCAGCAGCAGCAGTAGCAAAAAGAGCAAAAGTTCCTCTTCCTCTTCTTCAAAGCATTCAAGCAAATCAAGCAAAAACAGTTCCCCTGTGAATTTACCAACACGTGACACACCACCTGATATTATTCAGACTGATAATACTCTAGCACTAGAAATATTAGAAGATGATCTGACATGTGTTATTTGCAAAGGAATGGATGTTGGCGCAAGAAATAGACTTGTTGAATGTTTAGAGTGCCATTCTTTGTACCACCAGGAGTGTCATGTTCCACATATTTTAGATTCCCAGATAGATGTTCCAGGTCTGGTGTGGTACTGTTCAAACTGTCCCAAATCTCAGGTGTGTGTATTCACTCACATTACAATTTTGTTGTAACTTTTATCTGAGAATATTTGTATAATTCTAGAAAAATTTTAGAATAGAATAAAAACTATAAAGCAAAAGCAAATTCCTTTGTTCATTTACAGGCCTCAAAAGAAAGGAGCTCACCAAAAACAGTGATAGAAAGCAAGTCCAAAGAGCAGAAGAAATCAAACTCAAGTAAGCTCTCTACAATTAACAGATAAGTCTACATTTCTCAAAATGGAAAAACAATTCCTATTCTTTTAAATAGGTGGTGGAAACAAAGTAACACCAAATATTCATATTATAAGTGCAGATAGAAGATTGAAAGATATGATGAAGAAAGCCAAGCAAGACAAACGAAGCACAAACACCACTCAAAGTTCGAAAAACTCTTCATCCAGTACACCAGCATTGTCTTCAACGAAATCTCAGGAAAAATCACTATTGTACAAAATCAAGTCAGGTGTAGAATGAAACTCTTACTAATATAAATATTGCGACAATATTTTATGATATAGCAGAGACTCGAACAAATTTTACATTTCCGACTTTACAAGATAATTAGCCAATTAAAAAAAAATATTCACGATTAATGTTAAAGAACTTCTGATAGCAAAATTAATGTATTTTTCCAAAGATAGTATAAATAATCTTTAAACAAGTAACATTAATTTTATATACACCACAGAAGTTTCCAGTTTTGTGCTGAACCTAAGGTTTTTACTTTTTATACTGTTATACTTTGATCAGACAAACACAATTTTTTAATTTAATTTGTTACAAAGTATAACGAATATTACGCGTGATGTAATTTGATATTGTAACGTTTAACTAGAAGAATATAATTTTTTGTACAAATGTACATTGGTTTAAATACATAAATACAAATATGCAATTAAATGTCTGTAAAAATTTTTAAAACCACATTTTGACAAAAACAAAGTTAAACAGAAAAAAAAATATTTTGAAAATCGTAATATTGATCACGGGTATTTCGAAAGACAAATATTACGAGCATCGAGTTCATTTATAATACCAATATATTTTTGCAATTTTTCAAATGCTTATTTGTTTGTCCCTACGTCCCATTGAAAATTTGGCAAGAGTCATTTCGTTTTCGAGTGTTACTTAAAACCTACTTATATGCGAGATGGGGGGTTGAATGCTATTTACATAGGGCTTTTCTTTAGGGGTGCATCTACACGCGTATATCGATAGATATACGCTCTCACACACACACACTGACCGCCAGCAACGTAAAGCAGTATCACATACATACACACGTATCCACGCTGCACCTGTCGTTAACGTACACACACATTACGTGTAGGCTATACAACGAGAAAAAGATACATTCAAAAATTCACGAGAATGAAAACGAGCCCGTTTTACATTTTTTTCATACACAGTTCCCCAGATCGAATACATTCAAGTTATTCTTACAGGGAACAATCATCCCCCCATCCCTTTTTCCGAAGCTTAACAAAGAATAATCTTAAACTCGACACGACGTTTGGATTCGTCTATACTACGAAGCATGACATTACTAATCGACTCGTAAACCGCTGAACATTCCTCAGTTAATTACAATACAGTACAATACGTTGAATGCGGAATTGACAAGCTTTTCAGATGGATGGAGTCAACTGTCGAGCGTACAAATCATCGGGAAATTCTGCTCTATCGTGAGCGTTCCTCGACACTGCATTTAAATTTCAACATACCTTTGAATTTTACAAATTCCAGAATTAACATCCTTGACCATTTTAAACAATAAACAATGCACTTTATATATTTTAATTACAATATGGCTACTAATGGCTGTGTATTTTAAAGTAATTGCGTTAGATGTACTAAAATTTTAAACGCGTAGTTAAACAACTCAAGTACTAACCATGGTACTTCCGGTTCGAATAAAATCATTTGAATGCGTTGCATTTTTTTCTACATTATTCTAACTATTTTTCTGAATACAAGTATCGTAACGTTTTATGCAATGTCTGTATTTTTGAAATGCTTCAAGAAAACAGCAAAGTTTCATCGAGATTTGCATGTGCACAATATACATTAAAGTGTAACATGTTCCACGGCCTTCCATCGAATTGCGCTCGAACGTATGATGTACTTTACATACCGTACAAGATATTCTACACGACTTCTGCAAAATGAACGATCGTTAAAGATCTACCACACACTTGGCAGGAATTCTTTAACTTCAGACAATAGGGATGAGACGTATGTATATACGAATATGTGTGCAAGTATGTTAACATACGTCAATCTGTACTATGTAAAATGATATAAGTTAAAAAAGGTATGGTATGCCCTTATAAAAAACATAGATTCTTACATTGTGGACGTTACATAATATTATTCGAATTAGGATCGAACCTATTTAATATTTATAAAAAATGCAAATTAATTTTACAATTCCAACTTTTTCCATGCATTGATAAACAATTGAAGGATTAGCAATATGATCGTTCTAATGTACACACACATACAGCTTTAACACTTATTCGACTAAAATACACATTATCGCTTTTTATCGCCAGACATTTTTATTATGCACTTTATATAACAATAAAATGTTAATTCAATCTAGAATTTAAAGATAAGTTTCTAATACTCCGAAAAAAAATTTGTACTCGTACAAATAAAAACATTTTTCTACTACTACTATATTTATACATCCTAACAATTAGTAGAATAGATTTTTTCTATAATTTTAGTAAAAATTTCATATTGAATTATTCAACTATTTTATTTTAATCATTAAGTTAATAAAATTTCATTGACAAAAAAGTTAATCTTTTATAGGATGTTTGATACGAAAAAAAATTTACAAATGATTGCACAATTAGAAAAATTAATTATAATTTTACAATTTGTGAATAATCAATGTACGAATACAATTTCTACTTTGAAAACGTTTAATAAGTCTCCTTTAAATAATAGAAATATTAATTTTTAGTCTATCATTTCAGTTTATTTTATTCTAAATAGTTGAATTAAAAATATCTCATGGGCGATAAAGTGTGATAAAGACCTAAAGATGGAATTTTCAAAAATTTTGATATTGCTCCAACTAAATTGTGTATATGTATGACACATAATTTGCACAATGTTTAAATGTAGCATAAATATTTACGCTAGTAGAATCAGAGTATAAGACTTGTTGAAGTAGATTCATTACTCCAATTAAATGTTAAAATTACTGAAGATTGAAGTCAGAAATCGACTTTTTAATTTTATTTTGGAAGACTACATCCAATAGTTTGATACGATCAAAATGAATGCAAACACTATTCACAAGAATGTTCTGTTTCATAAATTTATTAGAAAAAGAGAATCATTGCTTGCACAAACAAGGTTCCTTCTAATTGTTGGAAAGACATGTATGTTCTGAATTTTTCTATGTAATCAGTATGTATTCTACTCTACATATAAAGTAGAGGAAGAATATACCTAATGTATTTTGTAAATATGAATATTATTTTCTTCTTTTATACATTCATTTGTTTTATACAAGAGTGAATATTTGATTTCAAATATGCTTGTGTAAGGTGTAATATTTTTGTATGCAAAAATCATGAACAAATTCAAGCAAGCAGTATGTTCATACTTATTTTTTTAAACTGCAATCAAACAAGTACTACTTTTTTTACTGAAACTTTAATAGAATCGTTTGGATTAAAAAGCTTGCTTTGCATTGTTTAAATTATTAAACAAAAAAGATCATTATATTCTTCGCTATAAACTCATTGTACAAATATAATATGTTCAACAAATAAAAATACTTGGCAAAAAAATCATTCTAAACTTACAGTACGCGTTTTATAATTCAATATACAAGAAAGTTAATCTTAATTCCATTACGACATGGTACTTTAAATACATGTATAAAATAATGTATTTAGAACATTATATAAAAGAAATGACAACAGAATAAATATATAAATATGATCAAAGCTCGTGGATACTAAGTTTCATTGTACATTCTGTTATCATTTGTTCCATACTAGCGATTATTGTATTGCATGAAATGCGCATTGGAAAAATGTGATGTACAAGAAAATTAAATTATTACAGAGTAAAGATGAGCGACGTTCACCTTTCTTCTACCTGAACGAGAACTTTCATGGAACGACCTAACGTTTCAAGATTGCAAACGCGTGTTTCACATCTGTTGAAAGAAACATAAATACGCGTACAGTCATGGACGTACTTGAAAGAAAGTGATACATTGAATCACATAGGACAGATTGACGTACTACCATTTCTCGTATAAGATAATTCGTTCGTCGGAATATAAATAAATACAATACATATAATAGAGAGATACATAGGTTGATGGTCATCAATAGGAAACCTGGGGGCCGGTATAGTAGATGAAATACACAGGAGTGTTAATTAAGTACAAGAGTGAGCTTGAACCCCAGCTTTCCCAGACCTACCATTGACGTAAATTGTCAAATAATCAACCCCGCGGTTCAATCGGACGTTTAAGTAGGTCTGTTCCGGTGTAAACAGTTCGTAAAAGCGCATGGAGAAAAATTGGCAGTGCGCAGTGGGCAGTGAATTCAACCGTTAAATACATATACGTTGGAATAATGAATAATATTGAGAGATAATTAAATGCTTCCTTATAAAAAAATGCAACTTTCCAACAGAGGCAGTCTTATGTGAACTAAAATGGCGGCATAATCCCAAGAAAATACTGTTCATCGTTGTGTGTCTTATTAAATCGTTTCTTCTTTCTTTTTCGCTGCGTTTAACCACGACAATATTGACCAATTGGCGAAAAATCTCAAATACCTAATGACCGGCGAAAAATACAACCAGACATGTGTACAAAATTTTTCTTCTTACAGTGTCCTCTTTTCTTTCCCTGTTTAATTCGCATTCGAAAGATCCTAGAAATTTCCTCGCCGGTATACAATATAAAAGATCTTTCTCGTTTTCTATTACGCTTAGCAATATACGATAATAACTATTGTTGAATGGGCAATTAATCGATAATTGTACCTATATAGATAATAATACAACTTAATTATATAAGAGCAATAATTGATATAATATAGCTCATATAATAGCCGTAAAATCATTATGATCCATATAGTTGTCTTATAGATCATAGTAACAGTCGTACTTAATACATAAGTGTAATTCAAATAAAACAGACTAAAAAAAAAAAAAAAATGAACGAAAATTTCTTTTTTTTTTACGTACTGAATATACGTAGATAGGCCTAGAGTAGTCCGAGCTGCTCTCATAATTCTTAATTGTTCAATTCTTTTCTTTTTTTGTTAAACATTATTTTAATTACCTTACTTTAATATCATTTCTCTCTCTTCTCTCTCTCTCTCTCTCTCTCTCTCTCTCTCCAAAAGGGTTCTTCACCCCCAACTTATAATACATATATAGACCCTCTCTAACTAGCTCACTACAATCCGTGGAGGTGTATGTTGCGTGATGGTGGACACTATGGCTTCTTTTCTTTTTTTCACTTAACTTTTACACACGTTATTTCCTTTCATGTTATATATGCGTTCTCCGTATTTACGTATACACGTATAGACATTCGGCAAACAATGTAATTGAAATCATTAACCCTTTTGTTAGTAAGTATTATTTTTGCATGAATTTCGTATCTCAAATCCTTAAACACTTACACGATTCAATATTTAACTACATCACCGAAGATATTAAATTTCTCTTCGATCGTCTCATAAATTATATCTCTTATTAATTGAAGATTCCACCGATTGCATTGGGATTCGATCGAATATTCACTTTTCGTCGTCATTCTTATAATTTCTTACAAATACATATATACACACACACATACACACACAGTGACTCCCACTAATAGTCGGACACTCTTTAGAACCGTATAACTTTTTTCAAAATTGGACCTAAGGAGTTGAGGTTTTTTTGGTAGAAGGATTGGTATGCTAGATGACGTGTGCAAAAAATTTTGAAAAAATAGCAATATCTGGGAATCACGAAGAAAATTATAAAGGTCACTGTTTATAATTTTTTTATCTAAGCTAGTAATGAAAATTTAAAACATACGTTTAGTAGATCTATGTCAATTATACACATGCTGAAAATTTCATCGAAATCGGCTAATGTTGCTATGAACTACAAACGGTTAAAGATTGTGAAAATCGCACTATTTCACGACTTTCGGCCTATAACTGTAATAAATCTGAAGATTCTTATATCTTTCGATGTCTGTCGCTTGTTTCTCCACCAACCGATTTCGATGAAATTTTCAGTATGTGTATAATTGATATAAATCTACAAAACGTGTTTTAAATTTTCATTACAAGCTCAGATAAAAAAGTTGTAAACAGTGACCCTTACAATTTTCTTCGTGATTCCCACAAATTGCTATTTTTTCAAAATTTTTTGCACACGTCATCTAGTATACCAATCTTTCTAACTTCTCAAAAAAACTCAAGTCATTAGATCCAATTTTTAAAAAGTTATACTATTCTAAAGAGTATCCGACTATTAGTGGGAGTCACTGTATATATGTATGTATATATGTATGTATATGCATAGTAAAATAAACGAAATATACAATATTAATAAAAACAGATCAGGTTTAAGGGTTAGAGTCGCCGTTACTTTTTTCCCACTTTTTTATCATTTTGCTAATATCTGTACGTGTGCACGAGCGTATTTCGATACGGCCATGACATATAGATGCAAATACTACAACCAGGACATGAATTTATCCTGAAAAAACTATCGCCTGACTAGCCTTAACGAAATCGCACGTATTTACGGCATTGTTATTCACATGGTGTGTAGATTTGTACATATGTAACGAGGTGTATCTGATGCATGAAATGGAGGCACTAGTCAGTGTTTCTGGAGAGATTGACGGGTCCTGGGATGGCGATGAGGAGGTTATGTCAGCAAGCACTGGTTTCCTCTCCTTCGAGCGTGCACGCGACATTCTCTAGCCTGTGAGCTAGGTGTAATTTGCGACAGCCCGCGTCTGTCTCCAAGGCCTCTAAGATCTACACAATTATCACGTTAATTAATTCCGTATACTAATGAAAAAACAAAGAAAAACTTAACAAGCTAACAAACGTTAACTTTAGATTAAAGCTACTTACTTGTTCGTAATACTTGCTGACATAAATGTAAAGTTCTTTCAGTGCTGCGATCACATCGAATTCGTTCGCGTGTGACGCACTCAGCTGTTGCATGGCACTAGACATTTCTTGATCAGTGATCTGCGGCAGTCTTTGTACATCGGAGTAAAAACGACCCACTTTCTCTCGATAGTGCGGTATATCCTTAGCGAATAGCAATTTGTTCGAGGGAGAGTCCTTGCCTAACCTATGCTCTGTCATCGAGCAGGAATCCATGAACGTTTGCGCGATTACGGATAAACTCGAATCGACCGTCGTGGACTTATTAATATCGAACATGAAATCTGGATTCTTAATGAAATTCACCCAAAATCGAAGCGGCAAACTGTTCGATTTCCATGCGTGTGGCACTTCCGGATCGATGATCCCGTGTTTCTTCGCGGCGTCATCCAATAGATCGAATAGCCATTTTACAGCACTGGGCAATGCCTCGTTCGCAGTTAATATCGTGTTTAAGAAATCATCGACAAACTTCTGCACGGTACCCTTCGTCGACAACAGTCTCGTTAAAAATATTTCTGGGATAGCTTTGTGTGTTCTTTCAGGGTGATGGTGTTTACTACTGGTAAAACCCATTCCTGGTGGATAATGGCTATCTTCGATAGGCCTTACCAAATGATATAATCGTTGGTTACCTCCATGCCCAGTCTCTATGTCACCGTTCGCCGTTATTATAGGCGGCGAATGTTGAGACTCTAAGTATAAACCGCTGACAGGGTGATTGTACATTACAGGACTGATTAGATTGTGGTTAGGTGTGGATGGAAGATGTGTGGACGAACAGTGATTTGCGTGTCGATGCAGATGATGATGATGAGCATGATGATGAATGGACTGTTGCTGATGATGATAATGTGACGGTTTACAGTTGTGACACGGTGGCTTACACGCGACAGAAAAGCCATCGTTTTGTCTAGGTATTAACGACATAACGGCTGACTCCTTAACACCGTAGTGCGCAAGTGTGTTGATCTTCTTCCAATCGCCGCTACACTTTGTCGTGAGATCCTCATCCTGAAGAGTCAGGTGACCACCCCTACCATGTCTCCATTCCAAATCTACGTCATGAACGGACGGCCTCAGTGAGAAAGGAGTATTCTTGTACAGTGCGTCTAGGATCTTGGATTTCACTTGGTTTATAGTATCACAATCTAACACCTTGCACTGGATCTTCTCATCGAGATCATCTTGGACGACGTGCAGGGTGACCACACTGTGCTCAATTTGCTCTCTGAGCAGTCTCTCCTCGGATAAAGAATATCTAGCGTCATGCGTGATCACATCCACAGGACCTTTTTCTATCTGATGCTTTATTGCCTTGAACAATAAAAATAGAGAGGAACCCGCGTAATCTTTCAGATAATTGTACATGCAAAGTGCCATCCAGTTTGTCAGCATCTTCTCCACTACAGACTCAGTCCTCCTCAGCATTAATTGCGGATGCTTTGTATTTACCGCTTTTTCAATGAGTCTGAGTAAGAGATTCATAAGTATATCAGTGGCATACTCCATTTTGCCCATCAGTACCACCATGAGTAATGAAGCAACATTCACTTTATCTCTAATGTTAAAGTCTTTCTGAGCCTCTAGGGTTTCAATAAATGTCAGTACAAAGTATTTATTGTTAATCAATTGCTCAAACTGAATCATCGCTGCATCGTAGTTTGTTCTAGATACATTACTGCGTGATCTAGGATCGTTCAATATGGGATGATGCGTGACACCCGGAAAAAATACTTTCATGATATAATTCTTGTGATCCAGAGTAGGAATACCAGATGATTCTAGATCTGCTGTCAAATCAGTCATGTCAGTTTGTAATTCTGCGAATGCCTGCTTACATTCCATCCTAACATTGCTTTCAAGAGTGTCCATCTGTATCTGTATCCTCTTATATTCCCTTTCCGCTTGTGTGCTCTTTCTCCTATATATTATCAATACCAGAACAAACAAAAACACCAGACCAAATGTTCCAGCAGCTATTCCAGCTATTGCCTCTGGTGGAATTGGATAAGATTTAATAACTTCATAACGCAGGTAACCAATGGGAAATCTTAAGCTCCTTCCGACACGTACCACCACTAAAGGCAAACCGTTCTCAGTTTTAATTCCCAGCTCATCCGTGTCAGCTGGCTGTGAATCAGGAGGAATGCAAACTAATTGTGTTAAAGCGAGGGAAGTTACATTACACGGCATCGTTCCAACAGTGACATTCACGTCTGACTCATCGCTTGCAAAAATCAAATTTTCCCCCTCGATAACTAACGTGTCACCCTTGTACAATTTAATGTTTCGTGGAAAAGCCAGAAATTTCGGGTCTTCTACGTAGAGCAGGCGATTTCTGAGACTTTTGAAATACTTTTCCAGATCTCGAACGCTTTCTACGTTGTCCATGATGAACGCTATCTTCAGAGACAACTGAGATTCTTTCAGCTTCAGTGATTGCGGTGGTGTGCTCTGACCATTAACAGCGGCACGTTCGTTCCGCCGCAGGGTCATGAAACGTTTAGCAACGCTAGGACTCGGGCATTCCATCTGCGTCGGATTTAATACCGTGCAAACAGTTCTATTCACTGGCAGTAGCTCATTGTCGAAGTAAACTTCCATTTCAGGCTTCTGGATGGTGTCTAAGTTCGTACCGTGGACAGTGATCATGCGACCACCGGAAGCGAAGCTTGTCAGTGGTTTAATCTCCATAATGGTAGGATCGTGAGTGTAGTTATAAGGGTTACCATCTAAAGTGCGATTTGCTCCATCTATGCTAAGCGTCAGTCTTTCAATTCTTCTTACCCGATCAGATTTACTCGTCACACAAGTCAGTCTCGTACTGCTCGCCTGCGTAGCATTAACATGGCACGGTAATTCGTCTAAGTAGGCTGAAATAGTACTACCGATGTTCAGGTACATTCCAGTGATGGCGAGTTGCGTGCCACCACTTTGTGGACCAACCGATGGATAGACACGCCACAGCCGTATGTCTTTATAGTTGAACAGTACCGCGCTTTCGGTGTAACCAGCATCGTTTCCAACTACCACAGAAGCAGTGTCTGTTGCTTCGTGTCGTCCAGTGCGACAAACGATGCGTACAGATACCTCATAGTCGACCAATGCGCAAGGAGTGTTTCCAATATGTATTTTTCCCTCCACATCGCTCTCTTTCAGTCCTAAATTACTACCTTCGATGGTTACCAACGTACCACCCTCAATGGGTCCGCTCAGAGGCTTGATCATGTCTATCCTCGGTTTTGGACACTCGGTGAATGGTGAAAAAAACACGCAACTGTTACCGCACCAAGTACATTCGAAGCGCGCGTCTCTGGTCACGCAAAGAGAACAGTCTGCGTGTTCACGATGCGAACCCAACACTTCACACTTGTACAGAATGATGGTAGTCTTGTCTACGTGATGGTTGATGTTCCAAACAACCGTCACCTCCGCTTCGTATTCACCAGTGACCGCCTCGTACGAGTACACCGTTTTGTCACAAACTATAAAGCGGCTGCTGTCGACGCGGGCTTGTACTTTTAGGTTGGCACCCTCGATCGAAACGATACATTGGAAACCACTGTGGCCAACTTGAGGATGTGGTAAATTCTCGACTTCCAGCACTATCTCTTTGGGCACGCTGTTGGGTAACATCAGGGGCTCCTTACGTTCAACGAACCTTGGACAGTACTGTGCCCCATGAGCAGCAAGGTTTGCTTGATTCTATAAAATTAAATTTTTATTTATGGAAATCGATATTAAATTTTACAAAAAATTTTATATTAAGTTACTCACGTTTTCTCCTGAAATTATACCCTGGCAACTTGTATTATGTGTACACTTATTGTCGTACACACACCAGCTGCAAGCCCATTGAGATTTGACACATTCTGTACACACGGTATGTCTCGAACAATCGAAGAACGCAAAATTTCGCGAAACAAAGTCTTTGTTCGTTTCACTAGAACGCACAGATAGCGGTACTAGAACGTGATCGGCTCCATCTGGTATATTGGGTCTTTCGATAACAGGTGGGGTAGGACAGGACAATCCAAAACCGGTCATTAGTGCGTCGATGGGTTCGGCGTTACCGAAAACACATTTATAATTAGCCCCTGCTGGTAATTCGGGTAGAGTTCTGATTGTTAAGTGAACCGTAGTCATTTGATTGATAGGCATACGATCTGGAAGAACTTGCTCAAAATCGATGCATTGCTGTCCTGTGCCTAACGACAACCATCGGGGACTACTGTGACTTGCTTTCTGACAATCTCCCCTAACCGTGCACCTAAAACGATACATTAATGTTATAAAAATGAAATTGATTGAACTTGAATAGTTATACGTAACGAAATAAAAAGTATATAATTACCTTTTTTCTAATGAACACCATCCACAATAAGGATCTTTTGCATCAAGACAACTACTGCAATTGGTATAACTACTGCAATGCTCGACTTGAACCTTAGAAATTTTAGAAGTTGACAGAACATAAATATGTTCTCCATCTGGCGAGATTAAAGTGTCAGGCATCAATCTGTTTCCTTTATCGATTACAATGCTTTCATAGACAAACGCTTCAGTCCCAGAAAGTAAAACTTTCTTGAGGGCACCCTCGTTTGTACCCAAGAATGCAACGGTATGACTTTCTGTATTAGCTACTGTTATAGAAGTGATGAATTCGTCAGGGAAATGTAGGATTGCTTGTCCCACGATTGGTGACATTCCGGAGATTTTCAAGCCAACTTCACAGAAATTCAGAATGTTACCTGTTGTCTACATATAAAAAGACAAATGCAAATTAATTTTTGTAATGAAAACATACAATGTTTTCATGTGTAAAAGTTCTTTAAACTTACTCCTGCCGTAGGACATTTTCCATCTTGTATAGGACCACTAACATAACCCATGTTTCTATATTTAGTACTACCATTAAAACACATGTGGATGTTTTCGTTAAATTTTGTTTCGATATCTTGCAAACTGTATACACAAAGTGCCGACCGAGATACTGGCTCATTCGTGATGCCTCTACTTGGCGAAAATACGGAGACAAAAATTGGATCACCAACAGAAATACCAAGCTGCATGGCTAGATCACTTCCAGCAGGTGCTACTTTTGCATCTTGCACTAAATTATAATATTGCAGTTTTCCATCTCCTAGGTCAACGGTACATTGTAACGTTACTTCCGTATAACTATCATAGTTCGGATCGCTTATACAACTTCGAGCCAATCTAGAGATGTAACCTTTTTCCTCTTCTTCAGGAAGATGAGACTGTTTTTGAACCAATACAAAATACGCGTAATCACTAGCGTTGAAACCATATACGTATTTAACCAGAAAGTGATCTCGATATTTCACGTCAATATATACGATCGATTGTTTGTTAAATGTATATTCTGCGAATTC
The DNA here is from genome assembly GCF_001263275.1 of Habropoda laboriosa. NCBI lineage: Eukaryota > Metazoa > Arthropoda > Insecta > Hymenoptera > Apidae > Habropoda > Habropoda laboriosa. The sequence goes on from NW_017100254.1 coordinate 1,155,865, forward strand.
TAGATTGTGAAGATTTCTACTGGAAATAGCAGGCACGTCGTGCCTATAATCCCCTCTGTTAGTGAATGTAGTACCAACATAGAGTATATTGGTTTGTCCCCATGCATTATATCTTTCGGGTCCAATAAAAGCATAAGTAGATGAATTTTCATCATTAGCTGCTACACTATGGGGAATGAATTCTGGTTTAATAGATATGTTTGACATTTTGTACTTTTCACAAGCACCTTGAAGAAGGGAACCACATGCAATCAATGTTTGTGATTCCAGATCAGCAATTAGTAATTTGTTCACATTGTCCATTAAAGATGTAGTTATGTCCCTAGAAGGGCAGCCTGTTGCATGACACTGAGGATTATCCAATCTTGGTCCTGAAAACAATAACAAACAATATTCTATATTCTATTCTATTCAATTTCTAATATTTGCTATGTAATACAATATATAATTTATAACAAGAATCATCAGTTAACCTGTGGAAACATATTCTTCCAGTCTGAGATTAGAATCTAATTGTAACAGTCTGTTGATGGCACCTGCATACAATCTTCCTGTAGCAGGGTCTATAGTGAGGTGATTAAATCGAAGAGCACCTTCTCTTGTTGTATTTGGATCTAAAGGATAAAATCCATATCGTTGACCACCTCCCATAGGAAATTGTGTTACAATGTGTAGAGATTTGTTTTCTTGTACAGGTGGAACAGTACTAGCAGGTGTATCTATGGCTGCAGTTACCAGTACCACCAAGAACCAGGTGGCAACAGACATGGATGAAAAGGATAATCGATGAAGTGGTAGCAGCAGTTTAGAAGATGACACAGTAGGTGAAATGGGAAATGATACAAATCCCAAGAATCTCATGATGTGTAGACAATAGTTGACAAAGCACAGGCGCACACGCTATGCGTGCGCGTTTGTGCGTGTACAAGTCTAGGGTAGGAAGTGTAGAAGGTACAACAAGGGTATGAGTCCCACTGGTAGAAAGCCAGTATTGATACAGTACTACCAGCTATACATGTATCCAGGCACCGACATGATGCACATTGCCTGGCACCTCTGAAACATTCCAAAAATCCAATACATTTAGCTATTTAGTAAAAAAAATTAGGTTGTATTTATAAAATCTCAAAATTCCGCTGTGTATAAAAATTTTTTTTAACTTTTACACATTCTCTAAACATAATCTTTAAAACTATTTCATGCATCGCGAAAATGCATTGTAAAATACAAAACAGAAATATCGAAATATATATCAGACTATATCGTTAAGGTAAACTAAACGTTTATATTTTCACAGATTCACGTTGTTTTTCCGAAAACTGAACATGCGTGGTTAAGCGTAAGTAGATTGTAATAATCCAAAAGCGAACTGTCAAAATATAAATAATGTATCACTGACCGATTTTGGTACTAAAACATCTCGATAACGATGTCAGGCTAGGGCAGATGGCTCCACACTTTTTGAGTGACACCGTTGCACGCACCGCCCTTCATTAGTGTGAGCAGCATAGCTGCACTTGACAGCTAAGGCCAGTGTCTTCGCACAAAGGCAAGGATATTCCGCTCCTTGTCAATAATTGTCTAACAAAACACAACCGAGCGAATTAGCAGAATCCCAATGAATAAAATATTCCAGATGGTCATAAATGCTTCCCATATGATCGTAAAATACGAGCATATCTCCAAGTAATTACTCAAAAAGAAGAAGAATTACCTCCAGAATGGAAAAAGCTCGCAGCTTCGATTCACTCGATTTGATACGATCATCAGTCAGCCCGTGTGACTTTGCTTCTCTTTCACGACCGATACACACACAGATTAGCACATATATCGAACTAAAATAAAACCAAACATTTTTATTTATCACGTACGGTCGCCCTTTTTCACGAAAAAGCCAAAGCGTACAACACGACTGCACGATGGAATGTTCGTACGCAAGAGTCGCTACGACACATCGCGGATATGCACTATGTCCTTGATACGAGCCACCGATACGGTCCTCAGACGGTAGAACACCAAGCCACGCAACCGAGATTCACCGGAACTCCCTATCGTTCCCTTCGGTAACATATAAAACGTAGAAATACCGTCCGTCACTTGATAATAACACAAAACAGGGAATCAGAATGAGCCGCCATTAAAATTCGACCAACAGCGACAGGCTGCACGAGTTTAGAGCAAGTTGGGGGCCGTGGCTATGGCATGCGCCGCTTGCTCATTATCTTTTTCTCTCTTTCGCTCCTGTCGCGCTTTTCCCACGGTTCAGTGTCTCTCCTTGACTAGTTCTATCACTCTCTCCTACCGACTTTCCTTTTCTTTCTTCCTTTGACTATACGAACACCTATCGCCGATCACAAATGCTGCGTCCTCCTGCGGCTGAACGCCCGTACTTTTTCTTCGATGGATAAAACGTACCTACTATTCCAGCTAAAACTCTGGATTTATTGGAACTATGCATTAACTATGTTAGAGCCAAAAGTGCGTCTATTTGAAAGAGAAAACACTATTCGTTAAGAGACATATATGTAAAGAACGAGAAAAATTTAATACGTAATTTCCAAACTTGATACTGCTGGTATTATTTTTAATAACAACAAGATGTTTACAATGAAATTTGACTCGTAACTTTATTGAGTACAGCACCTCATTTTTTTTACTTTTGTTTTTATAGCTTCCAGTGATGCCCAATTTTTCGTTACGCCTCGTGGCAAAGGCTTCGATGTAACATGGTACGTTTTTTTTTTACTTTATCTCTTTTGTACTCACATTCTTTACATACTGCACAAATAAAAACCCTTTCTAGAATATCTCTTCATAAGTCGACTGGTTTAAGTAGTCATGTCCAAAGTGACTCGTGTGTCACGATTTATTATTGTAAATATCATGTTATTTATACATATACCTAGCTTCAAACAGCTTTAATAACGTTTCTTTTTTTTTTGCTTTTATGGAGAGGGTTTTGGATTTTTTGGTTGTGGTATCTTTCATTTTACATGTAACAAATACAATAGATAACTAATAATAGCAGGTCATAATTAAGAACATGATGATCGATGTAACTATATAAGACTGGATTCATTCTATCTTTCCCTCTCGAATGTGTCTCGATCGCTCTCTTAACTCGTTATACAATATATATGTATAAGCTGTGTATCAGTGTGTGTGTGGGTTTTTTTCGTGTTGTACGTATCTAATATTTACTTAAATGTTAAACTTCTTACAGACCGGTTACATCTTTGAAAGGAAAAATCTCTATATATTTCTATATAAGCCAAACTTAGCATACCTAAGTAGACACTTTAATATCAGAAATGTTTTTCTTAGATAGAAATACACGCTTTTAAAAGTCTCTTATGTTTTATGCACGACAAGCAACCCCACTTGTCAATTACAAGGAAGGCTTCTCCAAACACCGTATAAAAATTATAAAACAGAAAGAATGTTTAAAATTTACCGCCTAACAAGTTATTATACACGTGTTTATAAGAGTCGGTGCTATGGCCAGCCTCCTTAGGCCTTCAATATATACGACATCGAAATTAAAATCGAGGCAAATTCACCTCGCTCTTTGCGTACAGAT
>NW_017100254.1:1159588-1161189 GCF_001263275.1 Habropoda laboriosa
AAAGTCTTTTCAGCCATATTCTTTGTCTAGTATTTTAATCAAGTTTCACGATTATTTAACAAGTCCATTGAATATCCAGCCTCTGGTTTTTAATACCGTTCATCTGTGAACTAGCCATTCGAAACTAGTTACGGACAAACAGAGTTATTACAAGTACAAAAAAGGATCGTGATCTACATTGTTCATATCATGCGACTTCTTATGTATAACGTTAACGTGCCAATATGTAAGAGCGCATCCAAAGCGCTACCGATTTATTTAGGTAAATTACGTATCTCATTTTGCAAGGGTGTACTGTATTATGCATTAATAACGTTGTCACTGACGCAAAAATGTTGATAGTAATAGTTTTAGTATTAGTGGTAATTTTATCTGTGGTAGTAGTACTGATGGTGGTGGTAATGGTGGGATAGTGTTGTAGACGACAAGCAAAACCACCTATCCCAATGAAGGGAAGTCATTCTCGTCATCTACTTTTGGAGCATTTTGACGTCCCCGGGGCGACCTTTGTTCAGATTGTGGAGCCTAAAATTCGAGAACGTACTGATCAGGTTTCACCATGTTTAATCAATGTCAACTCTGAAGATGGATAAATTCAAATACTTACCGGACCACGTGTGTCTCCATCTCTAGGAGCACCGCGATTACCAAATCCACGACCATTTGCACGTTCGCCACGACCCCGTCCTCGGCCACGTCCACCAGAACCACGCCGAGAATCACTGAACTGTATCTCGATACCTAACACGCGTTTTTGCCTTCCAACGCGTTGAGGATACTCTGCTGCAGCATCGTATTCTTCCTCTTCTTCTTCCTCTTCCTCGGCACCCTCTTTCTTCTTTTGCAGCGCGTACATCTTTTTCCAACGAGTCAAATCTTCACCCTCTCCAGCTTTACGCACATTGAATTGAGGCTTCACTCTGTTATTAAGAATAGCCTTATACTCATCCAATGTCAGTTCCTCAACCGGCTTCTCTTCCACTGCATCAGCAGTTGCCTCTCCCTCTTTCACCTCTGTGGTCGTTTGGTTGGCATCTGCATCAGGTTTCTCATTAGCCCAATCTTGACTCTCTTGGTTCAAACTTTCTCTGAAGATAAAGGATTAAAATTAAAATCAATTCTTTTTTAATGTTTAAAGGCTTTCTAAAAAGCAATACTTACTCAATTTCATCATTATGGGTACCCCAGTTATGGCTACCAGCACCATCCTTCTTATCCACTGGTTTAACTCCACTGCTTAAACATACATGAATAATAAAATTATTATGTTGTAAATTTAACATATTAAGAAATAATCATTGGAAATTACGTTTTATCAGAGCCAGATTGACGATCGAATTCACGTTTTCCACGGTAGTCGTATCCTCCGCGACCACGTGGTCCCCCACGACCACGCACCATTCCGCGCATGCCACCGCGACCCCTGCGCTCTCCATAATCTCCGCGTTGATTATCATTGGAATTTCGAAATTCTCGAGTTTCACGTCCCTCACTAGAAAATTTGTACAAAATTACAACAACATGAAAATATTGTAAATTTTTTCTTCTATATTTTTTTATTGCTTTTTATACTAACCCAGGAGGTCCTCGTCTAAACTCTC
>NW_017100254.1:1161382-1165164 GCF_001263275.1 Habropoda laboriosa
ATTTCCTAATATAATATGTGTAATGAGAATGCATATTACACTGCAAACAAAAAAAGTATTTACGAACAGAAAAAAGAATGACCTATAAAAAAAATTTTTACATTGTAAAGATAACTTCAATTTTACTAATTTTACTTTATGATATATACTTTAAGTATCAAAGCATGTACATATATGTACTGATGATAATTTTAATACAATATATCGATTATTTGCAGCAAAAATAATATTGGAACCTCGAAAGTAACCATTAAACATTACAATGTAGTAATCTATCATAACTTAATAAACTATTCATAAGTGACATTAACATAATCTATTTTATGATTATATAAAATTTTTGCAATAAATCATACAATTCTGTTATAGTTATTTGTTAAATGACACGTGGGGTCACCATCAGCAAATTCTATTTTTACGATACGATGAACTCCTTACTATGCGGCACAAAAATTTATCGAAATGTTACAAGAAATATGAATATTAGAACAATAATTTCTTCACAAACAGTTAGTATTTAAGGAATAACATCAATTGAATATATAAATCCAACAAAATGATTGTTGATTGAAGGGAAATCTTGCTGAACGTGCGGCAAAATATCAAAAGCACATGGACCCACGAGGAGCAGTGCGACGGCCATAATACCGCGCACGAGGCAAGAACGTAATGAAAAATTACTAACCTTGATCTTTCTTTGAGTCTTGCACTTTAGATGCTTGTTGCTGGGCATCTTTGATCACGCGGTTTTTTTGCGTTTTATTACCGGTTCCCTTTTGCGCATCCGGCTGCTTACTCTTATTCTCCTTCTCCGAAAGCTTCTCCTTTTTCCTAGCTTCCTTCTTTAGTTCCTCTTCTCGGAGCTTCTCGTGTGGATCTTCGTCATCACCCAACGCTAACGAGAATTTGTTGGTGACGGTGATACTGTACATACTTTCCATGATGTCTCTTATCCTCTCTTCGTCGAGGATCACGCGAAAATTTCACGGCTACTCTTGAGCCCTTGTGTAACAGAGACATTCAATATTTCAATATGGCTGAGTCGGAGATAGTTCACCACGAGGTCTGTGCTCAGGGAGGGACCGCATAATTGTCTTGCACCCAGCGCGCCACCTCCCCACCAATATTATTTATATCGTTAATTTTATATAGTTTCAAGCCACAAAACTGCTTCTAAAATCGAATTTTTAATTTTAATGGCATCGTATTTTTAAAATAACAACAATTCAGCAATAAAGGGCCAAACTTTTGTGACTGTCGTTCTCAAAGAAACCGGCATTATTTCCATGAATTACTTAACGCCGACTGAATAGATTTTCTTATCTTTTATGCTTTATCTTATTGCCGTACAATAATATTTATATACCGATCGTATGCTATTTCGGTCGTATATCATATTTCATGGTATTTAAATGCAAAGAAAATTCACCGGTGCGATGTTCGATTTGCAATAGTTTCGATTTACTAAGTAATTGAAACTTTCATATGTCCTCATATTACGCAAAGATGGATTTCAAATGCTTCGTAAAAACTTTTCCTGCTAAACTATCTTTTTTCAATTATTACACTTTCTATACAGTTTTATTGAAAATTATATATTATCTGGGTTCCTCGTATATTTCTTCATCATACAAAACAAGTGTTAAACATACGTACTTATTTTATGACGCAAAATTAAAAATACTTGATTTTCATTTAAAAACCTATTGTTTCGATTTTCTAATAAGTTAAAAATATATAATTAAAACACCTACCATAAATGATTATCTTAAAAAGTGAAGTTATTATTTCTTATACTTTATCTTTTCTTTGTTAAAAAAAATAAAATACAAATATCATTTAAATGGTAATTAAATTTCAACTTTAATTTAGATACCACTGCTGTTTTAAACAGAAAATATAAAGATTGCGTTTATTTAAATTTTCATGCATTATTTAATAAAAGTATGTAGTATTAACAACATAGACATGTATCAAACATACAAATAAAATTTATCGCCCCCTTTCAGTTAAAAAATACAACAAGTTATCAAGCATACGCTTTTGTTAACATGTATTCTTTTTTAATTTGCATTTTATATTCTCGCTGTTGTGAAGTAGACCTTTTATGAAACCATCACGCCGCATTTCTATGAAAGGATAAAGGTTAAAGACAGAACTTTTGAAACTGAAGTTTATTAACTCTCAAAATATAAGGTTGACATACAATAATTTTGCAGATAAAAGATAAATGTATAAACATATGTGTATATTATTTACAACAATGTTTGGTATACATAGATATAACATACATGCTTGAATTTTACAGATAACATGCAACTTTTACTTTACAATAACACACTTTAAATACACAAATATTCCCATTTCAATACTATTTTAAATTCCAATCATTATTCAAAAAATAGTATCAGTTTCGTTTCACTTATTAAAAAAATATACAATATTTTATGGAGTATGTGTTACAAAGTTGGCAAATGGAAGCAACAAAAATTTATTTTTCATAATACTTAAAACATAAGTACTTTACTTAACAATACTTACAAAAGGAAATTAAACAATTTTCGCATAATTCGTAAATGCATTATACGAATAACTATTAATAGACTAACTTTGTATTACGCGTTTCTTTTTCTCTATAGTCCTGATTGGCCGCGCCGCAAGCAAAGAAAAGATGCGCGCGCACGAGAACGAAGCCGCGTGTAGAAACAGTCGGTAAGACGATGCCAACAATAAGAGAAGCCGGGGAAAGCGAAATCGCGATTCTCGTATTGCGCGGTATACAAAGTTTCCTTTTCTAATCAATTACTTTTACGTTTACAAACTTTAATTAATTTTTCACGAATATCGTGCACACACGCTATACGCAGTCACACACATACGACATACATACATTCGTTGTACCGGGTACACTCGTTTTGGCGGTTCACTAGTTGCACGCGGCACACGGAGGCTGATAGAGAGAGTTGTAGGTGGTCGTGTTAGCACTGACTTTTAAGGTGGCCGGCGAGGTGCAGAGTGAAGTGAAAAACGTAAAATGGAATTGCACACGCCAAAGCGTGAGACGCGTCCCTTGACGGAAGCGTTGCCGTGCAGCCCACCGATGTGCGACAGTATGCTCTATCCGTGGAACTGGGGCGAGGAGACAAGAAATGTAAATCTTAGCCCGGGTAGCTCGTGTTCTTCGCCGGAATACAGAGAACATAGCGTGGTGGCCACGCGAACCGGACCTCGATCACGTTCTGGAGGTTCAGAGAGTCACCGTCGCGGTCGTCCAAGAGCCGATGCTCTCTCGAATCTTATGATGCAAGGAAGTACTTCACCGAGCAGCATAAAATGCACCTACTGCAGCCGTGTCTTTCCACGCGAGAAGAGCCTTCAAGCACATTTGCGTACCCATACAGGTATGCTTTGTTTATTGCCTGGAGTAGTAATTCACCAATATTTGCTCATTTTGTGGAAATACAAGTGATTTGAATGGAAGTTTCTGTGAGAAAAATTAGCGCACGTTCCGTCGTGTAACTCATAGGCCCATATGATTTCAACGATTTGTGCGAACCCGTGCGGTCACGCGTCCCGCCAATCGCCATCATGCGTACTTTAAATAGTTAAATGGCTTATTTGTAGAAATAGTCTTGCATGAATGGAACGATGTTATATCGTTGGAGCAAAAATATTAACATTTTTTGTCATGTTATACACGTAATGATCAAAATATGTTTTTCTTTTCTTCAAATGAAGAACATTTCGTCATTTTATATAAAAAATATTTTTTTCCAGTAAAT
>NW_017100254.1:1165308-1167386 GCF_001263275.1 Habropoda laboriosa
GATCTTTTGTTATGAAAAAATAATTATAATTTTAGGAGAACGTCCATACCCATGTGATTATCCTGGATGTACAAAAGCTTTTACACAATCTGGACAGTTAAAGACCCATCAACGGCTGCATACAGGAGAGAAGCCTTTTTTATGTACAGAACCTGGCTGTGAAATGAGATTTACGCATGCTAATAGGCATTGCCCAGATCATCCATATGCTACTCTTACACGATCTGATGATTTTGTATTAAAACCAGTATCAGAGAATACTGAATTACCTCATGATGTTACAAGATGGCTAGAGCGTTATAAAATGTCCAGAGAAAGAGAGGATAGAACACCTACAGGGAAAAATGAACGTAAAAAGAAAACATGGAAGAGTAGTTCTGAGAATCATAAAAGAGTTAAGTCTAGAAAAGGTCTAATGATGGATGCAACAGGAGAGCAAGAAAATTTAGATTGCAAACCATCCAATCAAAGATTGTATTGTGGAGAAAGTCAAGACAGCCAAGAAGAAAGTCAAGATGAAGATCCAGCAGTATTACAAACATCTGAAGATGAAGAAATAGCAACAAAGTTAGCAATTACTCCCTTAAGAAGACCATTAGATAGACTTCAGCCAAAGAAAAGATGGTTACGTGAAGCATGCTTGGAGCAACAGTTAGCCAAACCTTTAAATTGGGACACTAAACCTGTCAATGTACCTACAACCATTTCATTTAAAATTAATGGTAACCAGATGCAGTGGAGTTCACCTATTGATAATTCATCAGTCTCATTAGATAGTTCATGTTTAAATGCATGTAAAGAACTTGAACTCACAAAGTCAGAGGTAGATCCTTCATACACATCTACTCATATATCTTGGGACACAGTTACTGATAATGAATCTCTAGAACCACCTGCAAAGGATGAACATAACTACACATTTGAGATATCAAATACATTATCCCAAAATATTTGGAATTCCTCACAACATAATGTGAATAATTTTTCTAATACAAACCAAGTGAAAACTAATATTAATCACTCTATTTCAAAGCTTGAATCTTCTGAAAATTCAAATCATACATATTGGGATAATAATTTAATAAATGAAACGCCCAAGTCTCCTTTAAATCAATCTAATGTAAAAATTAAAGATTTTGTTCAACAAGAGGTGTTTAAACAAAACACATTTATGAACTCTCATATCAGTGAAAATATAACAAGACCAACTGTTTTAATGTTAGCTGGAAGTTTTAATAATAATAATAATAACAACAACAATAACAATAATAAAGATGCTATTTCAAAATTACCGCCAATGGAATCTGAAACAGGCTTAAAAGTAGTTGTTGTTAAGCAGGAGGATAATCTTATCAAGTTACCAATTCCTGAGGACAGTCAAAAATGGTTAGGAGCATTAGCTTTGATGGAATTAGCTAAAAATCAAGAAGAGACAGGGAGAGGTTTGAGTCTAAAACAGAACAAAAATGAATGTTCTGTGAACACAGAGTTGAATTATTCCCATTTATAGACTGTGATTAATGGCTATTATAGTTTCATGTTATTTTTGTATGGCAGAAAAAAAAATAAAAATGCATTTATTGCCATGATGCAGTTCACCTTTGGACATAAATAAGAAGGAAATTTGAATCTGCCTTTTCTGTTACACAATCAAGTAGCATTTCTTACGATTTTATTTTTATATTTTTCTAATTACATTATAATGTTACAGTTTATTATGTTGACCATTAATTAGCATTTTGCTGCAGAAGTACACAATATACACCTTGTCACCATGAATATTAAGAGTAGTGAAAAATCTAGTGTTATTTGTTTCTTTTCTTCTTCTTTTATCTTTTTTTTCCTTTGAAAAACGAGTTAGTATACAGAAAAAAAAAATACTTTCTGTTTACAATTTAGTAAAGATTTGAATGTCTAACTATATTTGAAATATAAAACCTTCCACTACGCTTAATATTTTGCAAGGTGTCCTTACTGGGGAAAAATAAAACTATAATATTTTTATTTTGCTTGGCTATTTCTCATTATCAGTCATACATATTTGCATATTTTTTATACAAAAAATATTTCTCATTAAT
>NW_017100254.1:1167397-1167627 GCF_001263275.1 Habropoda laboriosa
TTATATAAAAAGTGAGAGAACGCCACTGTAACATCGAAGTATATAATAATATTCCATATTTCTTTCTAAATTTTTGATTGTCTGAACAAAGAAAAGTAACAAATCGTTAAATTATGCGAAAAATAAAATATTATACTGTGTATATGTACAGTACAAGTTTTAAATATTATTTGTGCCTCTGTGATCATAGAGTTCTTCATGTCATAAAAAAGTACTTATTGTACACCTGT
>NW_017100254.1:1167820-1168045 GCF_001263275.1 Habropoda laboriosa
AAGTATTATTTTTTTTTTTTCATTAATTATTTTTACATTCATCTCACATGCAAACAAAAGGATTTATGTAATAACTATTAATTCTGCAGCTGTTTGATCGTTTTGGTTAATATTCATATTTCTTATTTTTAAAAAACTGATCTTTCCGTAATTGAGGTTTTAATGCAGTTTTCTATCTTTGATTTTTCATTTTATAAAGTTATAAAAAAAATTACATTTTCCTTT
>NW_017100254.1:1168236-1189849 GCF_001263275.1 Habropoda laboriosa
TCTCACTATTTTTTACTAGATGTGTACATATGTGAAATATTTTAATAAATATTTTCTAAAATTTTATAAACCGTATTCAATTAATCCATAAAACCAATACAACATGATTGAAAAGATAAAACCATTTGTTAAAACATTTCCGTTAGCTTTATTATAAATTAACTTCAATTTTTGATAAAATACAAAATACTTAAAAATAATAATATTTAATATACGACAGTGACAATAGTATTATGTTATTGCTATAATTTTTCTTTAGACTTTCTAGTTTTAATATTATGCATTTGTTTATTTTTAACACTATTCGTAGAATTTTTTGTAATCCTTAGTCTTGTATTTTCTCTGTAATTATTTTGTTCTAAATTTTCTATATTACTCTCCTCGCTAATTCTATCTTGTTTTTGGCACGATAAAGAATCTGTTTTAACGGAAGACATGCAATCTTTGCTATGTCCAGATATTGCATCATTTTTATTCAACGGATCAAGATTATTTTTCTTCTCGTCGATACCGAAGTCTTGAAATAATGCAATTACTTGATTAATATTGTTATAATCGTTTGAAATTAATGGCTTTGAATTTCGTGTTTTTCTGGCACTCTTTTGCGAAGTTGCACTTTGTTTAAGGTTTTCTATCGTATGGATTAATTTCTGTACATTTTTGGTCGTCGCTGCTTCGTCTTTCTTATCTACTACTTTATATAAATGCTCTGAGATACCTGGTGCTAAAGATTCAACCTTTTCGATTATATCTTTTATGGAAATGTTTTTGTCCCCCTCTAAGGACAAATTATTTTTCAATTGTTTTGTTTCCTGTTTTGTCTGACTAATAGTGTCAGAATATTCATCATTTAAGAGTCTTCTTCTTGTTAATCTACTAGACGACCTTGTTTTCTTATATCTCGATGGTGGCGAAGGGGTGTTATCTTCATCATCACTGAAAGCCATGCTAACTTTAGTCAATTTTAAAAGTGGAGGTGTTCGATTACGTCGGAGGGTAATAGGTTTCTTCACTCGAGTATTATTGGTAGTTGGTGTCACACAAATGCTTCCCTCAACTTTATATTCTTGTACGTATTTACTTATATTAATATCCGAAGAGTTCGGAACTGTAAATTCTACAAGAAAATAAATATTACTTATATTTTGTTTTAATATAAATAGATATTACCTTACCGTAATACTTACTTGAATGATCAGAGATATCAAATATTTTTCGAAAACGGCAGTCAATTATTAATTCTTTAACGGCTATATAAATTGGGTGTCCCTTCAATTTGTTCATGTCACATATCTGTGCTGCTAATAAAATGATACTCATTATTTTTTCTTGCGAAGTGTCTAAATAACTCCTCAAGAAGTATGAAAAATTTATCAGCAATAGTATATAATCTATGGTATAAAATCGTTCTTGCCAAGAAAAATATTCGTTGTTACACTTTGCTATGTATTTTTCTTTCTTCATCAGATTTTCTTTTATTTTAAATGCACCGTAAAAATGTTGCAATGATGCTGAAATATTTTTCTGTAGCGCATATAATTGTGCTCTGATGTGTGTACTCGCGAATACCAAATAATGATAGGCTACATTCTGACAGATGTAACAATCGCAATTTTTATGGCACATGAATTTAGGCAAATCGAACACTTTGTTTCTGAGAACGGGTGAGCTATCATTTTGGGGAACATCTCTGATAGGATCTATATTTCGAATCGGTGATACAAAAATATTTTCTGAATTGATTTTTGTACAATTATTATTCATCGATTTTGTAAGCGTTTCAATGTTTAAAATATGCTCCAGCCCTTGAAGTTTCACTTCACAGTCACTCAGTTGTGCGCGTGATAAATCGATGTAACAAAGTGATTTCAATATTTCTGCGACTCTTATAGTTGCTCCTAAAGTTTGTGCGGTTTTTAATCGTCGCACTAAATGGGCACCAATTTCTCGAAAAGATAATAAACTATTCATTCGAAAAGATAAATTAACGGTTGCAGATAATAGTATATCGAAACCAAAAAGATGTTTATCTTGATATTTCCCTAAAAAAAAAAATAATGGGAGTGCAATTTTAAACGATATGATAAAATTAACAGTAAAAATATTATTTGTAGATTAAAGTTACATTTTCTCGAAGCAAGTTCCTCGTTCAAATTAACGATAGTATACAAAGTTTCAACAATGTACCGAGTGTACTCTTCATGCTTTATAGTTTCTTTGTACAAATAACAATTATACAAAATTCTATCAAGGCTGTACAAATATACAGCTATATTGCTGAAGAAAGAAATTCGTGGTAGTTGCCGGGATTCATCGAGTAACTTTCTAGCTTCATCATACTAAAAATAAAATAGTTATATATAAAAAAAATTGTTTTTAACAATTTACAAAGAGTAAATTTACCATATTGCACTCAAAATAGAAGTCTGACAAGCTTATCCAAAAAATAGCAATTGCATAAATTGTCTCATCATCATTGGTATCTTTGTGTTTGATGGCAAGCTCTTTAGCAGTAGAAATCCATTCATCATTGACATATCTCAATGATATACTACGGCCAATAACTAATAACAATTAATCAGTCTTTTAATTATGTATCTAAATTTAAGAAAAACGATATTTAAAGTATTCATACCATAAATGATCGCAAAATTGTTTTGCATTTCAGATGCTAATGTATGTGCAAGTTTCCAAATAGTAATTTCATATTCTTCATATCTATACAAATGAGCATATTCACCAGCTATTATTAATGTGTGTAGAGTTATCATTGGTTCATATCCTTTTGCAACTTCGCTCTGTTAATATAAAAGACATTTAACAATAAATTAATTTTAAATAAAGATAAATTAAAGTTACATTTATTAAGCTTACAAGATTTTGCTTCAAACATTTGTTCCACTTTTTTAATGGTATCTCCAAATACATCATAAGCCTAGAATCCACTTTGACATTGATCATGCTGTAAGCTGGAACTACGTCACAGGACTCATTTTCCCCGATTTCATTTATTTTCGGAGCGTACAATGCAAACTTGGTATTTTCCATTTCGATTTGAGTTTTTTGATTCATAGTGTGTAATTGAGTAATGTACATATAAAATTCCAAATTGGCTTGTAAACATAAAGTGGAGGCATTTGGTGTAAGTTGCTTCAAATTTAACATAGCTCGCTTGAGATATTCTGAAATATCCTCATTATAATCAAAATTTGATAAATGGTGTGCTAACATTTGAACAACGCGAGCGTATTCTACCGGGGATGCTTTTAATGTTTTCAAATCGTTAAGAACTTCATGAATAGCGGCTGAAAGATTCACTTTCGCTTCTTGCAAACTTTTTGCTTCTCTTAAACATATTTGAACGAGATCATACTTTGATAATTCAATGGATAAACCAAGCTCCTCCATTTTTAATCTATCCCTCTTTAAGCAAGTTAGTATGGTCATTTCCATTATTTCCTTGGTGGCTGATTTGTATTTTATATTTGCCCACATGCGAAATGCCTTTGACTCTGAATCATTATAACTTAATAGAGCATTTAATGCAGTTGCAGTCATTGCTTCTCTGTACATACCATGATTGTAATGAAGGGAACTTATTCTGTGTAATGTTAAGGATACAGGGTTTTGAAGACTGATATATTGACATCTTGATTGAATTCCCTCAAATTGTATAATAGAAGTAAATAGTAAAGAAAATAAAGATACACTTTCTTCATAAAAGCAGTCAGACATTATGCCTAAATTGTAAATCAAAGCACCATTAGTGCGCCATAAATGTGTCCAACATTTGCAATTACATTCTTTCATCTCATAAATAAATACTATGTTTTGCTCTAAAAATTTTCTGACAAGTATGATTATACTTTTAGACAAATCATTTGCAGATAACTTGCTAATTAAATTAATGCATCTGGTTTTTATTACTACTGCATTATATGTATCTTTTCTCATATTACAATTTTCACTTTGACAAGACTTGCATTTCTCTAATGTTTGTTTACTGAAACATGTACTTATACATCTAACTAAATTCATTGTTTCCAGTAACAAATCATCTTTTAAGTATATTTTCTTTGTTGCTTTTATACATGTTTCCCAATATATAAACAAAGGTTCTAAAATTTGTAGAATACTAAATGTGGTCCATTTAATTGCTCCTGTGTATCCATACTGTTTTGTAAGTTTCACATAGCTATCATTCAAATCTTGAATGCTTTTAACATTACTTTCTACTAAACATTCAACTGGTTTTGCAACTGTGAGGCACAGGGATTCACATAGCAAAAAACATTGATAACATTCTTCATCTTCTAGTAAAATCTTTTTAAAATAATCACTTATAGTATTAAAAATCTGTATAGCTGATTTTAGGCACTTTTCATTGATATTTTCACACATGATCCTACTTGTTATATGAAGCATATGACGGCATATGATATATTTTTCATCTTTATTTAAGAGTATCTTTGTTTCATTTAAGTATTCAATTATAAATGTAGAAAAATTAACAAAGCATATATTTGGTTCTTTGCACATCAATGCTATTTTATCCAAATATAAACTTATTTTCATAAGCAAGTGCTTTGTAGAATTTTTATATGCTATCTGTATCATTTCTAATTCATACTTTATAATATTTTTCAATTCATAATAATGTTTGGAACCTGATGGATCTTTTTGTAGAATAAGAAATTTATTATTAATTGTATTACACCATAAAAAAGCAATCTTCACTAATATATCACTCACATTTTCATGAGAACAATATAGTGCTTCTGTTTTTAAATTCAAGCATATTTTATATGCCTCATTGAACATGCACATTGCTAATAAACAACGAATTATATGAAATAAACTAGAAACAAACTTTATATTATCTGGTATTTTAGTCAAAATTGAGCACAGTAAACAAGTTAATTTATATATTTCCTTTCCTGTAGCATGATTTTGTTTATTACACTTGTCTGCAGTATGTGATAAATATAACAACAATTTAAAAATTTGTCCATTTAATTTTTTATTTTTAGTAGAAATATTTGCCTGGAAAAATTAAATATAATTATTCACATGAAAAATTACAAAATTCATTTGTAATCGTAAAATTTGTAAACTTTAAATTTAAATTGAAATACATAAACACAAAAAAAAATTTTATTACAAAAATATTGCCAACCTGAATGTCTTCTATTGCATCACTTAATTTTTCTTTTTTAATTAGTTCTCAATCCATCTCTTTATTTTTCCTTCTATATTATTCATTTTTGTGGTAAATGTTTAATTTTTTAACGGTTTGTATACACTGTAATTTCCTCACGAAGGTTACAGATCATTTCACATTAACGCGGTGCAAATATATCATAAAATAAATGTATATAAGAATACGCAAGTTGCGTTCAAATAATATATCAAGTATTTGTTATTTAATGTCATTACTATTAATTACAAAACGTTATATACATTGGATATTCATTTCTATTAATAGCATTATTATTTTTTGTACCCTTATAAAAATAATAATTAAAATTAAAATTTATAATGTAGTACTACGCTATAACATGACGAGTTTCCTATCTAGTTTTCTTTAATTTGTGCTTTCTACTTCGACGATAGAAAGCGCAAGTTTCCTTGTAACTTAACCTAGGTTGACAAAAAGGCGACTAAGAGCATATGTTGAAATATTGAATTAAAACAGTGTTAACGTTTAAATAAATATGAATTCAAGAACACAAACTAGAAGAATTCCCGAAGTGGAACCGCAAATAGATTACGTGCAATGCGACGGATTGGTAGTTATGAAAATGGTAAAGCATTGCCATGAAGAATCAATGAGTAACATGGATGTTGCTCAAGGTGCTTTGCTCGGTTTAGTTGTGCAAAATCGCCTTGAAATTACGAACTGCTTCCCTTTTCCTAAAAATGACGAAGTAATGGATGAAGAAGAATATCAACTTGCCATGATGCGCCGTCTTAGATGGTAAATTACATTTAAATTCAATAATTTTGTCTAAGTATAATAATATAAATAAGTGCAACATAATTTTTTTACAGGGTCAATGTTGATCATTTTCATGTTGGATGGTATCAGAGTGCAGATGTTGGCAATTTTTTGAACGTGTCACTGTTAGAATCACAGTATCATTATCAAACTTCTATTGAAGAATCTGTAGTGCTTATATATGATACAGCGAAGTCTGCCAGAGGTTTTCTAACATTAAAAGCATATAGGCTTACACCACAAGCCATACAGATGTATAAAGAAGGTGAATTCACACCAGAAGCATTACGTACCTTGAAGATTGGCTATGAGAGTTTGTTTATTGAGATTCCAGTTGTGATAAAGAATAGTAATTTAACCAATATAATGATGTCTGAATTGGAGGAAATGATTCCTGAGGAGGAAGGTACTAAATATTTGGATCTTGGAACAGCTACAGTCTTGGAGAATCAGTTACGCTGCTTAATGGATCGTGTAGATGAATTGAATCAAGAAGCCATGAAATTCAATAGGTATCAACAGCTTGTTGTTCGTCAGCAACAAGAAAAGAATAGACTTTTATCTAAGAGGGCTCAAGAGAATGCTGCTAGAGCTGCTAAAGATGAGCCTCCACTACCAGATGATGATATCAATAAACTAATGAGACCATTACCTGTTCCACCTAGACTGAACCCCATGATTGTGGCTGGACAGATTAATACATATAGTGAACATATTTCACAATTCTGTGCCCAGAGTTTAGCTAAATTATATATTACTCAAAGTCTTCAGAATGCAAAAGAATCAAAGTCTTCACATTGAGATATTCTTAACTATAATTTAAAAATTTGTAATATTGAAAACTGAAAAGTGACATTAAAAACAATAAAGATTTATAAAACAATTTATAGTTATATTTAATCTTTGTTTTTACTTTTTTGATAACATATTTTTGTTTTAAACTTATATGAACTTTTTTTCAATTGTGTTGTGAAAAAGGAGAAAAGAAACTCGGAAAATAAAATACACTTTATTAAATTAGTACAATCTATACAATGAATTGGTTATTACTATTAATATATATGAAAATTTAAGTAATTTAATTTTTCTCGTTTTGTATGCATTGCAGTACACATTTTCTTTTCATTTTCTCCTTTATTTGTGTAAATGTCATTTTGATTCGCTACAATCAAATGCTTGATCCGTACAATCTGGAACAAAAGTTAAATACGCGATACGAGTTGATTCATAGAGGCGGATCCGAAGTCAGTACCGGATTGCGATTTCGCGCGCCCCGTGCTTTCATGTCTAACCTCTAACTAGAAAATAGTTTCGCATATTTTTGGTGAAGTTACATTCCTTCAACCTGTTACTACCATCGTCTAGAATTTTCTTTCGATTTCGGTATCAACATGTTTCATGTATAAGAAGCAGATCGTTCCGAAGTCATGAAAGCGTGTTATGTTCCGTGGACACTAGTGGTACAGTCGTTTAAATTGTTCATTTATGTGCCACGAAATCGCACACACGTTAAAGCGCAAATACGTAAATGTCAGTCATACGGCTAAGCAGATCGGTGTAGGTATGTGACCGGGTGTAATCAAACAATTTGAAACAGGGAGACGAAAAAACTTGTCGCACCAATAGTTCGAATTTCAAATCGCTATTAGTATATGTACTTACAATGGAGGGCCGCCAGGTATGTAAACCTGCTAGAAAAACAAAAGTAATCCATGTAGTGTCACTTACTTTAACCGAGTCTTTGCATTATGACTCATTCTTTTATAAGGCAGTTAAAGATAATCTCGTTGTATTTCGGGTATATGTTTGCCACGCTCATGTACGATTTTTTTTTCAGGTAAGAGCGCTGTATGACTTTACTGGAGAGCCAGGAACAGCAGAGTTGTCCATCACAGCAGGAGAAGTGTTGACTGTCATGAGAGATAATGTGGGTGATGGATGGTGTGAAGGGTTTAATCAGAGTGGAAAGTCTGGGTTATTTCCAGCAGCATATGTTCAAACTGTTGAAACAACAGCATCTGCTCCAAGTATGCTCATTGAATTATTTTGCATTTAATTAGATATAATGGTTTTAATGTTTGTCATATTCAAATATTCTCATGTGTTAGATGCTATGACATCATCCCAACAGAGTTCAGGAGACTATTGGGATGATGATTGGGATGATGACTCTGAAGTTGGTCAAACACAGGCATATGTTCCTCAACAGCAGCAACAACAACTGCAGCATATGATACAATTACCACAACAGCATAGTGTTGATTATGGAGATTCAGTTTCTATGCAAACTTATCATTCTGTGATACCTGAAAGGCCTATACCCAACATACCAAAGAAAAACAATAAATTTTCTACATTAATTAAGTCTGGTGAAGATAGTTTTTTATTAGGAATGAAAGTAGCTAATGTTCCTGAAAGTGAAAAAATATATATAGATGAGATTGAAAATGGACGCTATAGATGGGCTCCAAGAGGAGACTCTTACAACTGTGTAGTCACATCTCCTAAGAAGGGATCTAAACTAAAGGGTCTTAAAAGTTTTATAGTTTACCAACTTACACCAACGGTAATATTTAATTTTATTCCTTAAATTTTTGTAATTAGAGGTACCACTAATAATAATTTATGTATTATAGTTTAATAATATTCAAGTTTCAAGAAGATACAAACACTTTGATTGGCTACGTGAACGTTTAGAAGAAAAATATTGTTTTATTCCTATTCCACCATTACCAGATAAACAAATATCTGGACGATACGAAGAACAATTTATCGAACATCGACGCACACAATTGCAAGAGTTCGTCGATTATGTGTGTAGACATCCTGTGCTTGCGCGTAGTCGCGTTTGGGAACATTTTATGACTTGTACAGATGAGAAAAGGTGGAAAGCCGGCAAGAGACAGGCAGAGAAGGACGAATTGTTAGGTGAAACTTATTTTAATGCCATTCAATGCCCTGAAACGAGTTTAGACGTTATAAAGGTGGAAATTCAAACGGACGCTTTTAGTAGATTTATAAACGGATTAGATCCAGTAGTTAAGAATTTTATGGCTATGGCTGTTGACCAAACGAAGAAAAGTCAGGCTCTTTACAAAAGGGAATTCCAGAAAATTAGTCAATGTTTTAGCGCGTTAGGTCACGCGTTAGAAGGTGACGACAGTAGTCGAGGAAGACTGACTTATGCGTTAAAAGTAACGGGAGATGCCTATAACGATATAGGCAAATTGTACGAGGAACAACCCAAGTTTGATTGGGAACCTCTTGCTGATAAATTTCATATTTATAGAGGAATTATCAGTAGCTTCCCAGAAGTAATCAGTATACACAAGGTAATCGATAAAGAAAATTCGGTTCTATTATCTTACAATCGATGTAGTTTTATGAAAACATCTTTGAAAATATTTGCTAACATACTTTCTTTTTCTTTTTTTTCCTTTAAATATATTTAGACTGCTGTGCAGAAGCGAAAAGATTGCGAGAGGCTAGTAAGCGAGAATAAAATGGAGCTGCAACAATTGCGAGATCTCTCCCAACGAACGGACGTGATGGCACGTGCTCTTCTCGCTGAAGAAATGCATTTTCAGACGGAACAAGAGATTCATTTAACTCAGGCGATGAAAACGCATCTTACAGAGCAAATTACGTTTTATCAAAAGATTGTAGATAAATTGCGGGAAGCTTTAAATGCATACGAAGGCTAGACTATGTATCTAATATAATGTAAGAGTGCTTTGTTCATATCATTTGATGTAATACGTAATATCGAAACGTGGTATTTTTATTTGAAAATGTACGAGCTGTATGAAATGATGAACAGAATCTCTACATTGAAAATATACAAGAATTTTATGTTCGTGTTTAAATCACGAATACGATCATACAGTGGCAAATACATTATGTTTAATTATTGATAAGCGTTGATTACAGAAGAAATTATGCGAGTTACAGAGAAGAAGGGGCCAATAATTTGTTTCTAGATGTTACTACCAAAAAGCCACGCGTATATGTATGTGTGTGTGGGTATATATATATATGCAAGATATTTTCTATTTATAGTATTTTTTCATACTCATTTCAGTTGTACAATTACGTGTTATCAGTATAACTAATTAAACGGAAAAAAATTATAAGACAGACTGAAAAAATCAGTAAAATACGATTTTTAGAAGCCAGAAAAATTTAGCCTCAACTGAACGGGAATGTTAACGATGCATAGTAATATATTAAATGTCAATATTAATGTTAATCTTCCGTGGCTGCTATTTTTGAAAATTGGAAGAATCATTGCATCATTTATTTTTGTCATGTAACTTTAATTATGAACGTTAGATTAATCATTAATTTTTTACTAAGTACAGTTTTATACATATATGTGTGTATGTCATTTACATGTTTCATTACATAATGATATTAACACATCCTTGAAATGTAAGCTAAATTTTAAACATACCCCATCAATAGTAAATCAACGTGTATTACAAACTAGACTGCGATGGTTTACAGTTGAAAATAAAAGTTTACATTACGTCCTGTAAAAATACGTGAAACCTATTATTTTTCTTTGTATATTGTAATTAATAAATATTAATACTGCTTGTTACATGTATCTATGAATCATGCAAGTATTCTTTACTGTATTATAGATAGACTTCGTAAGTACAATGTCATCAGTTGAGTAAGAAAGAAGTAAATCATTATAATTAAATATCAAATAAAATATAGATATTTATTGAAAAATGTAACATTTTAGATTTTTATATGATGTAATGTAAACTTTTTTTTTCTTAAATTATTAAATGTAAGCCTCTATTTATTAAATTATTTTTATGCCCAAGCTATTTGATTTTTATAGTTACTTAGAAGAAAAAACGAAAAATAAATCGTAAATAAGTTTCTGTACACGTAAGACTTGATAAATTTCAAGTCTTTCATGTATTATTGATTCGTAATTTTACGTTTTATAAAGGCAGCCACTGTATGTTGATAAATCATTAATATAAAATGTAACAATCATGTAAATGTCTTATTTAATCTGTTGTATGCAAACCGAAATTGTTACACATTTATTACTTAAAATATAAATTAAGGCATATCATTGTTAATGCATTTAAAATAATTTGTATAAAAACGCAAACACATGCAACTTTTGTAAATGTTATCATTATGATCATCATTATTATTATTGTTACCATTTGCATCAACTATGTTTTCCTTTTCATGGTCGAAACGGAACTTCCATTAAACGCGTATTAAATAAGTAATTATTTTTACTTATTCCATAGTTTGTAAGCGTTCTAACATTTGCGTTTTGCCTCTTCAATAAACTTACAATTTAAGACAACTTCTTAGAAAAAGTTAGCTTAATGCATTGACGTGAAAAAACAGAAGTTGAATCAGCTAAAAAGTCCGAAAATTATTTGATATCCGCCTTTTTTACGATTCTCTTACAAGCTAGTTTTCTGAATAAAATAAATTACTATCTTGTCAAGCAATGCATACTACAAATTTAATCGTTTTTATTCTCGATAGTATCGAACGTTTAAATGTATCGAATTCACAGTTTTTGATGTTTTACATATCTCAAAGGAATCAGCAATTTCAACCGGTTCTTTTAAAGGGTATATGAAATACATTGGCACTGTAAACTAGTATAATATATTCTGATTACTAAGATCCTCTGCGTAAAGTTGGTAAACTCGTATTGTTAATTTCTAAAACAGCGTTGCCTTTTCATATCTCGCGTATAATAATTTAACAATGAAACACTTGACAATAGTAGTCCCCACACGCACAAATTCAAGCACAACAATTGCAAGGCTTGTGTAATGAGAAAAAGTTATAATAGGAAGAAGTTTTGTTCCTGTAATCGGTCGATAAATATAGGAGCGCGTTCACGCTTAATTTGTAGGCAACAATTAAAATACTTTTTAATCAACAGTACATTCTCCCAACCCTCTCGTTCTCTTTCTTTCACACTCTCTCTTTCTCTTTCGCTCCATACACACTCTATCAGTCTGGCGTTATAGTTTTTTTTTTTTTTTAAATCGAATAAAACTGCAGTAACAAGTTGTTTTTTCTGTTCATTGCTATTTAAAATCAGCTTATTTTTACAATCACATTTTGCAATGTTCCTGCCGATATGTTTATTCGTGTGGCACGGTTTTCTTCGTTTTCTTTCTTTCTTTTTTTGTTCATTTTTAAATACAAGCTAAGCTTCTTTTATTTCATTCTAGAATTTTTTAAATTACAAGCTCATCAATAACGCACAAATATTTAGCATAAAAAAATGCTTCTTAACGAATCCTTCCTATTAGATGACACGATGTTGGTTACATAAAAAAGTACAATAGAATACATGAATTCAATTCAAGCAAATATAAATTAGAATAAAAATGTAAATATTTTTACTTTAATTAAAGAATAGACTAATTACTGATTGTAACTTATAACAATATACAATAATCTTAACCACTTTGGATATAGTATTACTTTTATGTAATCTTTACGTAATATATTTTGAATTCTCTCCGCTCGATACACCATCATCGTGTCATCCAAGGCACTTTAAAATGGTACGTTATTTTGCGCAATGAAACTGTTTATCAATTGAAATTTTAATACTACAAAGTTTTGACAAGAATACATAATTACTGCACGTACTTCAATTATCATCAAGTTTCATTCTAAATCAATTTTCATGTCAAGTTATGCTTGTTAGAACAATAATATCTATCTTATAATTAATATAATTATTATCAATTTCAAAATCATTACGTTAATGTTATATGAATAATTACCGTTTTTCATATAGTAATTTACTACCACGAATAGTGCCCGGTACACGGACGGATGTCTAATATGATAGTTCAAAGTGATTATCATGTTTATAGATTAAAGTTAAAGAGAAAGAGATAGTAGTTTATGATAAAAGGAGTGCCCGCTCGATAAACAGCAATTAATCTTTTCTTATCCGAATATATGACACATGATTCTCAGATATATTTTTCTTTTCATTGGAATATAATTTAGATTTATTTCAAAGCACGTTTAAAAGGACACGAAAAAACATTGAATTTTGTCGATACAATTTTTTTTACGCATATTAACACATAATTGGATGTTTTTCGTTTTTCATCTACATAATATAACTTGGTAATTTAAGTGAAAACATTCCGAAACGCCGAAATCGATCATTGTGAAAAATCATTTTGTACATTCCAACTAAGATGATTTTTATATTTCTATTTCAATGAAAATTCTCAACATTTGTCATTAATATTTTTCTTCTTTTTTATATATATCGATTTACCACTGAGTGAGAGACCACAGCAACATCATTATCACAAGACTACAGTATTATTGCACTTGTCTGCAATTACTTGTAAAAAAATAAAGTAATACCACCAAGTACTAAAAGTATTTTTCGAACGTTTCGTTGAAGTACCTGTTTGTTAATCAAATACTGAGTACCGCATACGATTCTCTGATCTTTCACATTACAATAAGATACAAATATAAATAGCTAGATTATATTTCAATCTGTTTGGAACTTATACAATTAATATAATAATCATCGTACTCCACAACAAGTATTAAATACAAAAATATTTGTATCGAGTTGTTCGTAACACACCGATAGTACTTACACATGTACATCAAGTTGCGTAACATAAATAATATGTACATCCTTTTGCAACACATATAGTAGGATATTAATTGTTAGTTCTTAACTAATCCAATACCAAGTTTGTGCTTTTTACTTTTTCAAAGACAAGCCAATCTTAATATTAAAACAAATTTCTGATAATTTCTAATACGATAGAAATATAATAAAAAATTGATTATATCAAATAAAATTACACAGTATACAAAATATCGTTGCTCTTAAAAATATTGTACAAGAAAATAAAAATTTCGACCCTATATAATTCGCTTTTTATATTTGCATCTTGCACAGAGACAAATGGGGGAATCGTGTATGAATTATGTACATTTTCCATTTAAAACCTTCAGTGCAACATATCGATAAAAATATCAGTAGAGCAATATACACGTATGTATACACGTATTAAATCTAGTTTCAGATCTCTGATTCGGAGCTCTTATAGTGTACTAATATCACTATGTAACAGAAGGAGTACCTGTGTACACAATATACATATTTTGCAATACGGTGCACTGTACATGACTTGTATAAACGTTTATGTTCATGTCATAAAATAAGATATATATATATATATATATATCTTATTTTGTATGGCAAGATTCTCTCTCTTGTTTTTGGAGCAGTCTGTCTTACAAAAACATCTTTTGCTAAGTTTGCCTTTTGCTTCGTGTTTTTCGAAAAAACGCTGTTAAAAGATAGTACATTCGATTGTATCGTTCATTGAAAAGTACCGGGCAAAAACCTGCGTTGGAGTATTTCATTCGTACAATTATCATGACACAGTTGCGAGAGATTAATTTTTTAGTATATCCTGGTGAGAAAAATTCTAATTTCTACATATAATTCATTTAGAAAGCACTGCCATTTTGAAATTAAAAATTATTCTTTCCTCACGACTGTGTCAAACTATACCAATAAAACACTCTAGAAGCTGAGCATACAATTTCTCATAGAATTTAAAACATATTTGCCAGGATACAACAAGATCTTTACATCGCAAAAAATCATCTAAACAGCCACTATTCGTTACACCAAACTTTATAAAAGCTAAAAACTTGTCGTTGTACTGTTCACATTGTTTTTTTTTTTTACACATTTTAACAGATTTGATCCAGCAAGATCTTTTCTTAGTATCGTGAGATTTCATAATCTGCATGAAGTTTATCTAAATATATATTAACAACATCTCACTTGATCAAATTATATGCCGTATTATATTGCAAGAACCTCTATCGACGGCTACAGATTCGAGTCTATTGTGAATTTATATACCAAAAAAAAAAAAAAATGCACAGTGAAAAATCTATTATAACTTGCTCGAACAAAGCCTGCAAAACCGAGGAGGGCGATAAAACAGAAGAATATTGGGAAAATCGCCTTATATCGCGCGGGCTGTTTGATATATATACATATATGTGTATATGTACGAATTTTGTAATGTACATAATCGATGGTAACCGTGTCACAGGAGACCACAATGAAACAGATTAGCTGGAATCTATACAAGCTCTTGCCGGATCGTAATAATATTCGGCAAGAGGATACAATACCACCTCGGCGGCATCGAATTATTTCATCATAGAAGAAAGTTAGCAGCGTGACTCAGCTTTTCTTATACTTTCTTTGCTTTCTAAGATACGATACATTCGTTTGAAAGAGAGTAGACAGAGCGGTGCGTGTGCTACCCCACAGCTTGAAGCGTTTGTTGCGTAAGTATAACGGTGAGTTTGGAGTGATCGGAATGGGAATAGGATTCGGGGCCACCAAACTTGACACGGGCAACGATGGTGGCTCGAGCATTTGCTTCAATTGAGGTTGATTTGAGGCTCCACTGATCTCGGTTGTTGGTGACTGGGGTTGGATTGCGATTGATCGGGGTATGGCGTGGGGTTGCCGCTGGAGGGGCCTGTTGATCCTGGGCCCTGCTGCTGTTGGCCGCTGTTGAGTGCCAGTCGTTGCATTTGACGTATGACCGTGGCTGCGTGGTAAGCTTGCTGCAACCATGAGAGAAGAGGAAGACTTTCCTACGGAGCCTGGCGAGCAAACACATACGATCAGCAGCGAAATAATCATCTATTTATACTAACCTTCCACCTTGATTTGGCGAAATTCTTTTTAAGTTGTTCCGATACAGTACCATGGATGTTTCTATTGCTAGCCGCGTTGCCGGAAATCCTGAAAAAAAGATCAATTGCGTGATACTACGTCGTAAGTGAAACCGTACGTGAATAAGTGAAGCATATTCACAATAATTGACTCTATTGATTATATTGTCTATATCGAAGTATTTGTGTCGATGCACTGGTCAATTTTTATCGTGTTAAGAGGAGATATGTTAACGTTCATTTATCTGTGAGAATTACTGAAGAGTTTTAATGCGAGGATAACAATATTTTAATTTGAATAAGGAACTCTCTATTGTCGCACACATTTTGGGAGTAAGTGCGGATAATTCACTCAGTAATCATGTAAGAAGTTTAATTAATGAATGACGAAATAAATGTAATTCTTTTACTTACTTAGTCCGTCTATCTTATATATTAAAGGCAATTCAATCCCTGTAATATTTTTATCGCTTGAATTTTTAAAGTACAACTACTCAAAAATTCACAGCCACAAAGATACGCTCTAGAACGTGTATATGAAATATCGCGAATGCTTGAACACGACTTCGTTATTGAATATAAATATTTATGCACAAGCAAATGATAATTTCACGTCAAATAAATTATATACAATATCTGAGTGGAATAATAATCTTACCAAGGATGTGCAAGGGCTTGCTTGCAAGTATAGCGCACATCGACATTGACGCACATCAACTTGTGAATGAAATCCTTTGCAGAGTCACTGATATCGTCCCAGTACGGCGAATCAAATTCAAATTCACCTATAACAGTCTGGTTAGCTTTTTGCTATAGAGTAGACGATTTTAATATGAATTATTTCATTTTAAAATAAATATTTTATTTGGAAGAAGTACTGTTAGGTTCACACTTTATACAAGTAAATTTCTCTCCCGTAATTCCGTAGAGGCCTCTTTTAAAAATTTTCTTTTCATTTGGACATCAATGATATCACGACTGAATTTTTAATGCTCATTTTTTGAACATTAATAATTAACGACTTTCACAAAAAACGCGAACGCACACAAAAGATCATTTACTTACTACACTAGCATGTATATAGCAGCATACAAAAACTAGAATAGTACCTTAAAAATGAAAATTTCAAGTTAATGTACAGCTGCATGTGCTTGTCGATCCTAAAAGTAGTACCTAAATTGAAGTGATAGTATAGTCCTTCCAAACGACAATAAACTTGTACCCAAAAGTAGTTTTATTACCTTTTAAGATTTGTGCAAACAAATTAGCATCATTCTCGTCGTAAAACGGTGGATAGCCACATAACAAGATATAAGAAATGACCCCTATGCTCCACACATCCACAGCTTTTCCATATGGTTTTTGTGCTAAGACCTCTGGAGCTGTACATATAAATAATACATATATTTAAATTTCATGAAAAAAAATGATCTCTGTATATTCAGTTCAATAAGATTAAACATACCAACATATCCGGGAGTACCACAAGCAGTTGCCATAATACCAGAGTCTTCCATTTTTGATAGGCCAAAATCACTAATCATGATCTTACTATCTTCATCTGGACTATAATATAAAAGGTTTTCAGGTTTAAGATCTCTATGCACAACACCTTGATCATGCATATAATCCACAGCTTCTAAAACTTGTCTTATTAAACCTGATGCATCTTTTTCTGTATAGGAACCTTTTTCAACAATTCTATCAAACAGCTCTCCACCAGTAACCCTAATGTAGAACAAATAAATGTTAATTATGAAGTTAGAACTTGGTAACTTATAGGTGTATGAAGATACTCACAACTCCATAACTAAATAAACTTTGTGTTTGTCCTCAAATGTTTCTAGTAACTGAACAATATTTGGATGTGTTAACCTGAGAAACAAAATTTATGATTAAATTATAAAATAATTGATATTTGAGAAAAACACAAATAAATTTATTTCCAAGAAGTGTAAATTAAATATTTTACCTTCGTAACACTCTAATTTCATTTTCTAAGGAGTCTTCTTTTCCTTTTAGTGCTTTCTTATCAATTATTTTCACAGCATACATTTGACCAGGTTTTTCTTTACTTTCTGCCAAACGTACTTCAGAGAAAGCACCCCTGTACAAAAAAATATAATTACATATAAGATTATATTCCATAAAATTAAAAGATAAAATATTAAATACAAAAAGTTTATTTTTAAAAGTTAATTTTGTAAAATAAAATTAACATTGCCATGTTTAATACAAAGGTTTTAGCATGATAATAGAATTTTTAATGTACATGCTATGGTATTACATATTAGACATTATATGACAAGTAAAAAAAGTAATTTTAGTAACATAAATAACAGTATGTGAAGTGTACTTAAAAGTTAAGATAGTTATACAATATTTGTTGCTAACAGGAAGTACTTTCTCTTTTCCAATCCATTATAAAGTATCTAACAAACAAGTTTTCAAATACAAATTAACACAAAGATATCAAGCTTGTTGCAAATGTAACACAATTTTTTATTACATACACATATCTTATAATAATAAATAATGCACATTTAATATTTATTTTGTTCAACAATCATTATTATAATTTCTATAAACCATATAAGCAAGGCACATAGTATTTTTAACATATTTTTCCATAAATCCAATTTGAAAAAGTAAAAAATATAAAATACTTTGCAATGCAATTTTCTATTTTAAACATTTTAATGATAATACGTGAATAAAGTAAGTCTAAAACCACAGTATCTATATATAAATAATTAAATTTGTGCCAATGAGTAATTTTTGGATCTTACAAGACGAAAAGAAACGCATTAAAAATAAACCGTTATTAGAATTCGCATACATTATTCAACAATATTAAGAAAACTAGCCTTTTGACAGTTTAATATGCAAATTTTCACCGATAAATAACTAAAATA
The DNA here is from genome assembly GCF_001263275.1 of Habropoda laboriosa. Taxonomy (NCBI): domain Eukaryota; kingdom Metazoa; phylum Arthropoda; class Insecta; order Hymenoptera; family Apidae; genus Habropoda; species Habropoda laboriosa. Next base: position 1,186,924 of record NW_017100254.1, read on the forward strand.
GATCGTTTCATTAATCATTTCATTAATCAAATAATACCCGATCACTTCAAATTTAATTACAATATGAAAAGGACATACATTCGAAAGTCCCTAACAAATATGTTTTATTACTTTCCGATACGCAGTCCGTAGCGACGTATAATAAGTACATACGTTCCAAGCCGCTCCTTTAGGATGTATTTGTCCTCGACAGACGGCGATTTATCATCTTTCCCATCCTTTTTAATCTTCTTGTTAGAGTCTTTTTTACCGAAGAGCGGCATCTTCGGAAGTTTCGTCTAACGCACAATTCAATAAGCACACACCAATTCTCCAAGAATTCTTCTGTTAAAATTCCGATCCCTTGAACCTTATTGCGGTGATTCTGACAGGTTATGCCAACGAAGTATCCGCGCAGAGAGAGATGCAGAAAAATTCGTCGTTTCACCTACTAGTAGTTTTCGATCATTCGGCAGTGATAATACAGAAAAGATCGTCGTCAAACGACTGGTAAAATCATCGTTTCAATGCGGTGAATGATCATGAACCCCAAGACCTTTCCACACGTAAACGATAGCAGATAGCCGTGCGCTATGATGCTCCACTTCGCGCTTATCCGTGGACCGAGTTTGACACGTATTCGTTCCGCGCACTATTCCGCTACCGAAACGTTCTATTCCGCGTATCGGGCTCAGGGTCGCGGCCTCGCGCCCTCGCGGTACAGCTCCTACTATGCAGCAGATAGCTTGGACGTGCGTACTTACGTACTAGCTACCGGTCTACCCCACTTTTATCGTACTGCGATATTTCTTTTTGTCGTTTCCGATAAACGCACGCTAATATTCGGGTGGATCATGATGCTCTCAGCCTTCAACTCGTCAACTCTCGTCTGAGCCACTTTCCTCTCATGACACTGTAGCGCTCGAGAGTTGACCGTATACTTTGTTGCAGCATTCGTCGATGATAATACAGAGCAAAAGCGCAGTATGCTGCAACAGGGATTCTCAGATCTTTTTTATGCGTTTCCATTTATTAAAATGATCAAGTTATTATTTGGATGGTTAATCTAATAAGTTCAAATTTTCTGTATAAAAGCTTGAGAAAAATTTAACATATGGGAAACGATTTACTTGTGCTTGTAACTTTTTTTCAAGAAGATTTAGTTTATTCGATGTAGTTTGAGAAGCACTGCATGGGGAATGTATTTCAAAATTATTTGTACATTTTGTTGGTTATAATATTTTATGTACACATGTGCATTCGATTTGTACATGTTTACTTGCCAATTGCTTAGTGATCGTTTTAAGAAGTATTAAAGAACGCGTTGTATCTGTTACAAAGTTAAAAAAAATGTCATGAAATCGCATAAATAGAAAGCATCCTTGATACGCTATCGTCGTACGAAAATTTGTTCTGCAAGCTTATACATAGTTGCGGTAGTTTGTGGATGTTAAATTGGTCAAGATATGGAAATTTTATTATAATACGTTTAAAAAAATATTAATATTTCGATAATCACAATATTAATTATCTGCAATAGAAATGATTACTTTTCAATGATTTTAATTGTGTTTGTCGTAGAAATAAAAAATGATTTATAACAGTAAACGTAAAGTAATTAATTGGGTTTTAATAATGGATTTCAATAATGTGATTATGACATAAAATTGTCAGATATGTGCTTTTGTTTTTGTCAATATTATATTAGCATTATATTTTTTTTACTCAATTATTTTGTAAATATTTGTCACCATTAACTTTGTTTAATTTCTTTATTTCTTAAGTTGACCTATATATTTAAGTTAAAGTGAAAAAATTTGTAAATACCATGTGGTCCTCTCACATTACTCTATTGCTTTATTATGTAATAATATTCTTAGTATTTTATGAATTTCAAATTGAATTTTCAAAAGACCATTTGGCCTTGTTAAGAACAATATTCTTTCAAATTATAACTGAAAAAAATGAATGTTATGTCATGAATGCTAAAATGAATAATAACAGTAGAATCTATACCTATTTGTATAATAATATACTTGAAATGAAATATTTCAGATCTAAAAAGATATGAATGAAGTAAAAATATATACTGAAAGGGTTTTTAGAAGCAAATAGTAAACCAAATTTAGCTAATATATGGAACATATTAATTTAATTTTACAAATAACTGTTATTATTATAAATACTTATAATATTCTATACCATATACATATGTCTGCATACAACCTCATATATTTACAGCATATACAAGAAAATAAAATATGTAATAATACAAGATTACAAAATGCTTTAAATTTTTTTACTTTTTTCAAACATATTACATTGTCCCTACTTTTTAGATTGATACCCTTCTTGTTTGTAACTTCTTACTTTATCAATTGATCTTTTTCTTATGTGAGAGGTAAATCTTCACGCAAACATTTTCTTATACGACCAAAATTATTTTTATATTCCACCCAGTCATTTTTATTTGTTAATTTTCATTCCCTTCATCTAGAAGAAAGACTATTAACAACTCAATCAAACCATACTGTGTGAATAAAGTAAAATAATTTTTAATGTTTTAATAGTGCAATATTTTTTTTTGTGATTTGCATCTTTTACTTGACGTTACGTGTTGCAATAAAGTATTTCATTATTGATTATTTTATCGAATGTTTATCGGAGACATCAATTGTAGGTTATAATATAATAATATACTAGTATTTACCATTAAAACATATTTCAGGTACAAAATTTAAAATATATGTAGTTTACGACATGTTTTGAAATAAGTACCTTTACTTTTATTTTGAGCAATCACACTTTTAAGTGAAATTTTTAATAATTCATAAATTTGTTCATATGCAAACTAACACGGATAACTCTTTCAAAGAACTTCCTACCAATATATCAAATCGGTAACTATTTAGAGCATTGTATTATTGTTCGAATAAAAGCAATTGAA
>NW_017100254.1:1189970-1201721 GCF_001263275.1 Habropoda laboriosa
TTCGAAGTAATAAATTTTTGCTTATTTTAAATATTATACATTGTGTGTAATCTTACATCATAATCTTAGTTTATTAAATCACATAGTTATGTTTAATATTTAAACAATTTGTTATCTTTAGCATTTTTTAGTACAATAGAATAACAAACATAACAAATTGATTTTGAAATATATCGAGGAAAAAATCGCATTTCAAAATTATCCTAAAATCACGTTTTCTGATCTTTTGCCTCAGCAGTTACCATTGAAACACAATGTAATTTTAGTAATAATTTGTTAAATATTATGTAAATATGCACATTCATTATTGATATATGAATTTGTATTTAAGTATTATTTTCATAGCAGTCAAATATTTTAATGAAGTAAATGATTCGAATAGTGACTAAAAATTGAACGATACTAGTAGCACCTGATATCTCGTTTTCTAGAACGCTATTTAAGGTTTAAATTGTTTTACAATGAAATTGTTTTATTAAATTACATATTAAATTATAACATTATCTGTAAATATCGTGGATATATACATTGACGATCAGCTTATTGATAGGTAAATCAGAAAATATATATTTGGTATTTGTTTTGTAAGTTTAGAGCGGTGGCGCGGTGCGTGCTTCCCAACGGTGTGTTAATTAATCTTATAAACAAAAGTCGTATCTTTGTCGAAGTAAAGGCATCATTGAGAAGTCAAAATTACCTAATTTCACACCGGATTTAAGCACAGGATTACTAGAGCATCCAATCAATTATAAAGGGTGCAAAACTATGAGCCTTAGGCCCGATTCTTAAGTGATGTAAAAAAATTTCGTAAAAAAGTTCGTTTACTTAGTTGCACAGTCACGAAGTGTTATAACGCGTATATTTAAGTATTACGGTTGTCGGAGGATTAGATCAGTTGGTAATCCGCCACTATTTCTCAATCCGAAAATCGATTGTCGATTACCAAACCTATTCCAAACCTGAAGCTGCCGATCTGCCACTATGTTAGTCATGTAACTTACGAACACCAGTTAATGCACCGGACATGTTAATACACGTTGGACACCGGTAAGCGATCGTGCGGCGTAGTGTGACTAGTTTGTTGTCGTCGAGCTTCGTGATATATACGATTTAGAAATTACCGAGCTACGTAAAATCGTATTTCAGATAATTCTCAGCGTCGTAAAAAGAAATGGCACCTCGTAAAGCTGCGAAACATTCAGACACAGAGGTTGTAGACAGAGCCGTGGAAGCCGGCGATGTATCGCCTCCGAAAAGAAAAAAAACTGGTGCAAAAACTGCGAATAAAAGTGACGAGGAGAAGCAGATTCGATTGCCAAGGGCCGCGAAATCGGTGAAAACCGAACAGCCAGAAGCCGGGGACATGACGTTGACCGTAACTAAGAACACAAAAACAAAGAATAAGACATCATCGCCTGCTAAAGCACCCGCGAAAGCGAACTCGAAAGTCAAGTTTACGGCGAAGAAGAATAAAGAGGCCGAAGAGAAAGCGGATGGAAACCTCGTGGACGCGGAGACTGTGAAAAATCCAGAAGAAACTGAAACGAAGAAGACACGCACCAAAGCTACGACAAAAAAGGCGGGAATCGATACAGACGAAGAGCGTATGTTTTCTAATTTTTTCTTCAGAGTTTTGGTATTGTTGTTAGCTTTTAATTAATGATAAATTATACTGGTGAAGATACGAGTGGTTTGTTTGTTAGAATTTTGTTATTTACTCGATTCTAACGTGATGCAATAAATTGCGCGTAATAAGTTTTGATCACGTGTAGTACATATGTGCCTTTGTATAAGAGAATATAAAAGATTTGGTACTTTTCTATAAATTTTGTAAAAAATATTTCTAATATGTCATTTTGTATATTATTAAAGTATTCATTGCGTAATTATATCAATTAATTTCATAAGTGTGTCTGAATTTTAGCTAAGGCAAAATTGAAGGGAAGAGGCAAAAAAGGAGCTGCCAGTGAGAATGCAGAAAATTCAGATGCACCAGCTGTAAAGAAGAGAAAAGCGACAAATACTGATGTGACATCAAATGAGAATAAACCAAAAACAAAGGCAACAAAGAAAAAAAATGAAGCAGATGCTGATACAAAAAACAAAAGTGCCAATAACAAAACTAAAGCTGCTGCTGGTAATGAGACTGAAAATAATGTTAAAACAGAAGACTCAACTGCAATTATAAAAACAATTAAAAAAGGAAATGATGATAAACCCACAAAAGCAACTACGGTAAGGAAAACAAGGGGTCGCAAAAATGAAACTAGTCTAGAAGATACGCCAAAAGATGAAGACTCAAAAGCAACTTCAGAAGAAGCACATACTAGTGATAACGAAAATCAAGAAGACCAGAACAATCATTCAGATGCAGTAGAACCAAATCAGACACTAAAAAAGGGGAAAAATGTAAGGAAAAAAGAGGGAGCAGTACCACAAAAGAAAGCCAATAAAGTTCGTGGTAAAGCTGCAAATCGTAATGCTGATATTGCTTCTAATGAAGATGATGCTGATGCAATGAAAGTAGGTAAAGATATGCAAAAGAAAACAAGCAGAGAAATCACAACTACTGCAAAGAAAGGACGAGGAAAGAAGGCTACAACTACAATAAAAGTGGAAAATGGAGAAAAGACTTCAGATAATGTAGCTGCAGAGGAAAATTCATTGGAAGTCATAAATAATACTAACGACGAGCAAAAGTCGTCGGAAGAAGAGGACAACGACAAAGACCAACATTCAGAGGAAACAAAGCACACCAAAACGACGGCAATGTCAAAAAAAGTGGATAAAATGGCTAAGAAAGAAGATGCTGAAAATAATGTATTACATGAAGAAGAAAATTAATGGTGAATGTTCTACTTTTACTTGACATATTTCTTGAAAAAATATATCATTAATATTTTAATATATTTGATAAAGATAAAAATGTCTATGAGTATTTCCATGTTTTGAGATACTCAACAATGCACATGTTGTAAAACATCAGTAGTATACTTTGATTATATATTGTTTCAAAAGCAGTTATTTGTATTTTCTATAAAGTCTTTTACATAATATAGTTTTTGAAATCCTCTTCTTAATGTAAGGTCTTATGATTAAGAAAAAATTAATATAAATTGCACATGTAAACACTTATTAGTATATTTAATAGTATTATTGTATTTAAAGCAGTTTACTTGTCTTGAATTTCAGGTGAGAGAACATGGCTAGAGCAGGGTGAACAACATTGAGCATTCCATCAGTCTTCAACAATTAAAATGATTTTTAATGCTAGAATGCCAGTGTTTCTCAATGATACATTTAAGAAGTATATTTCTCAAATTTGTTTCCTTTAAATATAGAAGTTAAATGTTATAAAGTCTCTAAATACAAGAAGATATCAATAAAGAATACTTTTTAATGTTAAATAATGTGTTAAATTGACATACACTGTCATTCTAGAGTAATACTACAGTGTTGCTTGCAACATTTCATTACATTTGTACAAGTATATGGTTCTTAGATGAGTACTTTCCTATGAAATTCTTAAAATATTTGATTGTCAAAGAAAAAATGTGTGAGTACATTTTATATTGGATTATTTCAGGTTTTAATAAATATTTACATTCATATTAACAGTTTATAAAATTACTTTTTTTTGCATTATTGGTGTTTTTTTGTAATGAAATTATTCTTAATGTTTATCATACATTGCTTTTGGTATATTATGTTTTAAGTATCACTTTACTACAGATATGATTATAAATTGTTTTTTAATATTGCTATAATTTTTAGTAATACAATTGAATGGTATGATGCGAAATTTATGTATATAGATGTATGTGTATATACGTGTTTATACATACATATATTTATGCACAAATTAATAAAAACGTTTTGTATCAATAAAACAGTTGCCACTAATAGAAAATAGTTTTATATTAGTTTGAAATACCTTTCCTTTAATAATCGATATTTTTGATATTTTCTGGTAGACTAACATTATCACAGGTGTGATTGTGCACATTAACCTATAATATTCATACGTAAGTAGAACAGTAGTACCATATTTCCATGTAAGCATATTTTTAGTCACAATTATATTTGAGTAGTATAAAAACTTGATATTTTTTTAATTGGAATATTTTTTATTTTACTACATAAAAGTATGAGATGTACATCTATGCATTTACAGATAGAAATATACATATATACACGTGTCTATTATTAATTTTAATTTGATCAAATAAGTACGGTAATTGTAAACAATTTATAACAGGTTTAAAAAAATTATTGGTGTGTAATCTGTATCCTCTATTAAGATAAACAAGACTGAACTCTGAATTATTTCAATGTTCGCGCCCAAAAATTTAGCTTCGGTTGCATTTAATTCCAGCAGCAAATGTATACAATTTATTTATTAACAAAGAAATATATTCATTATGAATACACTTCATATTTTATTTTTCATCTTTGTATTTTTTTATGTAAATAAAATATAACACTGCACATAGAGAATTATAAGCTGCCATTATAGTTATATTAAAGTCCACAACTTCATGCTTGTTTTAATAGATTCTTTTATACTATTTTCATGATTTTGTTTATTAAAAAATAATATTACATAAAAAATAATACGTTGTTCGTTCTAAAAAATCAAAAACTTTATATTTAATATACTAAAGTTTGTTTTCTATATATCTTGCGGATGCTCCTTTATAATGAATTCTTAAGGAGATGGCGCTCTATTAATGTAATACTCGTACGTACAGATGACGTAGTACTATCTATAAGGTTGTAGCAAGCTAGAACGCTCTCCGTTGTGGATCAAGGAAGCAGTGAGAAACAACGGCGGAAGTGGGGATCGTGCGCCATTTTCTATTTTTGCATAGCAGTGAACTAGTGTTGTGTGTGTACATTTTGTGTAAATCGATGGATTACCAATAATCTGAAGGAGGACGTGTCGATGTAATGAAATGATTTTCGGAAACACGTGCTTCGAATCTCATGCAATTAATTTTTTTTGCGTTCGCCTTCTGTATTACCGTGCGTAAACCCATAGCTCGTAGCACGTAAACACTTTTTCTTCATTTCTCTTTTCAACGAGTGAGAGTGGCCGAGTCGTCGGTATTAGAACTGTACGGGCAATCGACGTACACGATTGTTTTGTCCGATCGGAATTCTTTCCTCGCTTAAAGATAAACTCGAGATATAGAAGGGAAAACCAGTCTGTGATACTAAACAGTACTAAGGTATATAGCTAGGTATAAACTCTACAATTAGATATACATATGTATGGCGTATGAGACGTAGATAGATCACATAAAAGATCTAGAAAAAATAAAGTCTGTATAGTGTGTGCTGTGAAATTTACCTTACTCGAGGAATAAAGGTGGTAAAGAGCAGAATGTCTCAGGAATCTGTGACAAATGACAAGCAACTGCCAACTCCTAAAGATGAAGGTATGAGATCCACTAGTTTACCTTATACTTCTCTTAAATATATATGTAATATATATAATATATATAAATTTTAATTGCACACACGTACACGTGCGCGCGCGCGCGTACCACACATGCTGTTTTATGAGCGTGGTTTCGTTTTCAATGTGTAGACAAAATTTAATTTGAATTTGCTTAATTCTCTCCATTAAAATAATCCCTGTTGATTGCTTTATTAGTATCTTTACAAGGTCTATGGCATCTTAACATGTATGTTATTTGTTATGAAAGGTCTGTTGTAAACACCTCAATTTTTTATGAAAAGCAAAATGTAATCATAAGATATTTAAATCAAAACAGCTGTAAACATTTTAATATGAATGTCTTTTATGCATTTTTATTATATTTTTTCAAAAACTAATTATACATACTTCTTTTTCTTTTGAATCATTCTTTTTCATTTAACATGTTTACAAGCATATTTTTTTGTATTGTAATTATCTATCAGAGCACATATGATGTGTAAGTATAAAGAAACCATCTTTACCGAACTTTATAATAAATAATAATGACACATATCTTGGGCATAATTTATATTTAAATATATTTGATACTTTCAATGTATAATTCAAGAAATTTAATTTCAAAATCGATATTATGATATGTGGATAAAATAAAGCAATGTTTCTACAATGTATGAAACTATACATTCAATTATTTGTGTGATAGAGTATGTTAATTGACAAACGGAATGTTTATTTTTATTTGTAATATTTTACATTTTTAAATGCCTAAGTTTTACAATAGGTATCTTGAAATTTATTTATTTTCATATGAAAATATTCCTTCTTGTCTGTTTATGTATCTAAGAATATAGAAAATAAGATTATGTGTGTGATGAATGAAAATTTATAGCAAACATACAGAAACAAAGAAACTTAGATGTTTTATTTATCATAGAATTCTTTTTAATCTTGTAATTTAAGATGTAGCAACTATAAAAGAATTGTGTAATAATGTGCATTATCAATGAAGATAAAATACTGAAGGAGGATATTGAAGTTTACTTTAAGATATTGACTTTAGGACCAAGTTGTTTATATACCTTTTAAATAAGTTAAGTAACATGTCTCGTGTGCATTATGAACAGTTGTAAATAATAATATAATGTTAAGAAGAATATAGCATGATCTTGATTAAAAAAGTAAACATTATTGTTCATGTGTATTTAAAAGTAATGTTCTTGATAACTCCTTAACTGACATATGTGATGTAAAATGAAATATACTTAATATCCAATATTTTTCTTTTATATGTTTAAAAATTCCCGTCATGAAAAAACAATAAATTTACAATTTTTTGATCATTGTATTATAAAAATCTATTTTTGGCATAAATAAATATTTATTTCTTTATTTATTTGCTTACCAATGTGTTCATGAATGTTTGAATACTTCTCCAGGGAATATCAGTTAGAAATTGCGTTCAAATGTGCTACAAACAGAACCAATGAGATATAAAGTTGACAATAACGTTCTTAGGGACGTACTTGATTGGATTGTAGACAAACTCTATCCGCCTAAAAACCGGCCGGCGTTTAGACAGTTTGTATCGTGCTATACGACGTGTAGTATCTATTAAAATTAAGAAATCGATTTCGTAGGCGCGTTACATGGACGTAAACACGACTGAGAAAATTTTCACGGTTAAAACGATTTTATTTCAAAGAGTGCGAAAGTACACGAATCGTTAAATCGAATTTACAGAAAATTATTCCACACGGGTACCGTGTGTACCGTCATTTTTACAAATATATACGCTATATTGTTCTTCATATCGAACACTAATTTTTCCACAAAGTGGATAACTTTAGACAAAAATTAACGTATAGTGTTTCTTTTTGAAGATTATACATTTCGACCTATATTTTATTTCATTCTACTTTCCTCTATAACTTTATTAACCAGTTTGAAACGGTAATTCTTCGTCCGTCTCGTCCTTCGCCGATAAATATTTGTGCGACTGTTCGGAACGGTTGAAGCCGGGTAAATCACAGTAGCGTCCGTAAAAGAGGGGTATTAGATTGGTGAAAAATTTAAGTAAAATGAAGCTAGAGGTGCATAGTGTTATTGGTTCGAATTGGTATCGGCGACCATGGAAACGTCCGCTGGTAGGACCTACGGGATCTCCTCTTCTAGATGCGACTCTTGTCGTGCAAACCAGAGCCTGTCGATGGTTTCGCAAAAATAAGTCTGTCAACGGTATAAAACGAGTTACTTTCCGTAAGTACACCCGTGATGCACGGCCGTTATACGTATCTCCTTTTTTCGGAACGCGAAGTTGCAGGATATATCGTACAAACCACGCGTTCAAATCTTCGTTAAGCCTTACGCCAATGGCAGAAGTTAAAGTTCGTTATCCTGTACGTTAGTTTGTATACAAGTTGAAGCAACTCAATGTTTTTAATGGGGATTAACTAATTCGAAAATGGTTATACGATGTGAATTTAAATAAATTATGAATTTTTTCATAATCTGAAATGTAAGGAAATTTAGAGATTTCTTAAGATTAACAAGTCTTTGTATTTAATAGCATTATACAGGGTAATCCATAAGTCTCTTTACCATTTAACAATTGAATAAACTTTTTTTCAAAAGTTGGAACAAAAATTTTAAAACATTTAATAGAAAAAAAGTTATTTAACTTTTAAATGGCAAAGTGACATATGGGTCACCTTATATGTGTGTAATGATGATGATAGCATACTATTTTATCCTGTACATCTTATGAGAAAATATGCCAGAAGTTGTATACATGTATAAATACATATAGAGTTATAAATTGATGTTTGTTGCTTTAAATATTTTTCAGGAGATGAAGCAATAATATCTATGTCGGTGGCTGGGGAGGTAACCGACACTTCAATTATGGAAGTAGGCCGTTCAAGACCTCAATTCCAATATTCCCGGGTAAAATATATGTTTATGTATCATTTAAGAAATATACTAAAAGTAAACATCTGTTGGGTATCAGAGGCTCTTCTTAAAGTTTTGTAGTCTTCTAATGAAGTAGTAATTTATTGCTTTATTTTCAGGAGGAATTAATGGTGATAAAGAATTTGCCATTATCCAAGCGGAGGCCTGATTTTTTAGATACTTCCTATAATAAGTAAGTTTTTTATTATATGAATTTGCTATTTTTTCTATTATTTTCATTATATTCAGCTGTCTTTCTTTTTTGAATTTCTTTCTTACGAATTGCATTTCTTTATTTCTTTTTATTAAGTTCGCGTGGTGTATGGGATCCTGAACGTTGGCATTCGGGTAGGAAACAGAACGATACACCCCCGAAGGACGAAAGGACTGGACGTGGTGATCAGGTTACTGAAAGTCATAGTAAACGTCGAAACGGAGATCCGCGAGAACGAATTCGCAAGGAACAAGACGGCATAGTTCTGAGCCCCCAGCGTAGGAGCTTTAATTCCGGTTGTTTTGTGAACCAGCCGTCGAATCGACGACCTGAGAGCCCAATAGGAAAGACAGAGGTGCTGTTTAGTTACTGTACAACATTGTTACAGAAAGAAGAATGGAAATGTCTAAAGAAAAATGATTTATAGGTCAGCCATAGGGAGCCTGTCCGACGAATTGGAAGCGGTCGAATTTTAACTCGCGATATATGGGACTTTAGACCAGAGAACGAGAAATTGGAACCTGCTTTTCGGTCTGGTTCGAGTAGTGGCACTTCTATACGCGATCGTGACAACAGGGATGGCCGCGATGGAAAGGAACGGGAGGCGATAATTTGCGTGAACGGGATGAGAGGAACGAACGGTTTGAGAGAAGATCCTTTGGCCGCGACTATGGCGACAGGGAGAGGGAACGCGATCGCGATAGAGCAGCTGAGCGAAATGATCGTAATCATCAGTCTGAACGCGATAAGGATCGTGGGCGGGAACGAAGATATAGTAATGATCGCAGAAGAACTTACAGCGAGAATCGTAACGATGCGGATGAGCCAGAGTGGTTTAGTTCCGGACCAACGTCCCAGCATGATACCATCGAGCTGAGAGGTTTTGAGGATATCCCTGAGGAAAAGGCGGTGAACAGTAACAGTAGCAATACAAAGAGTAAAAAACAAACTCCGGTTCAGAAGAAACGAGGAAAGAAAAATTCGTTGGAGAAGGATGAAAAGCAAGCTGAAAATTCAACGGGTCCAAAAGGGCGTAGTACGCCGACTACGATGGATCAGTCTATGAACGTTGTGGCTGCGCCACATTCCCCAATTTCAGAGCATAACGAGTCAACGTCCCTTGTGCAGAAAACGAATCATAATTCGAACGAGAGCACTGTGACCGAACCAAGTTGCGAGATAACGAATAATTCCAGTACAGTGAATCAGAACCAAGAGGACAGCCATCCTGACTTCAATCTCGATGAATTCTTGAAATCAGATACGTTCTCTGGTGTTTCTGGCCTTTTAACCGTAAGCTATACCTTGTATTAAGTTTTTGCATAACTGTATTAATTTGTCTATTAATTTTATTTACATAGAATGGAGTCGGCTCGAACGGAGGCTCTTGCTCCCGGTTCAGTCAGTGGTTTAAAAGGGAAAGTCCGGTTCAACAAGTGGATAGCCGCAGAACTTCTATACAGGATGACATATTGAATAATCTTCTGAACGACATCACTGAGCCAAATATTCAGATTCCATCGGTGACAGAGTCTAATACGTACTTCGCTCCTATTTCTCCTGCTAATACGACGACTACGAATAATACTACGTCCACCACTGGGGTAAAGCTACTAGAGATGCTGCAACGTGGAAATAAACCGAGTCAAAATGGACAAGGGGATGCAACCAGCAGCGTTATACCGATGATGAAAAGCTCATCCATAAAAGATATGGGTGAGAATTCGTTTACTTTGTCTTTTTGTTATAAAGTACAGTGGAACACTGTATGATGCTGGACATTTCTTATAGAAGTTGGTGGAAAAGTTGTGCATAGTCTCGAAGAATTAGAAGCACGCATGCGAGGTGGTGCTCCTCCACCTACATCATCGACTGATCAACCTCGTGTAAATAAGACTGAAGAAGATCTCTCTGCTTTTAAGAAATTGGTAACGTGTTATATGTGCAATATTATTTTATATTATCGTATAATTAATGAAATAATATTTTGTTGTACAGCTTGCTCAAGTGACTGGAGGACAAGCTATACCAGCAGCAAACGGTCCTATTTCTCAAAAACAACCCGTAACATTAATACAAGTAAGATAGTCATATTCTTCTGTTTTTCATTTGATAATGAGAGCACAGGGTATTTTTGGTTTATTGAGAGATAATGTCTAAATTTTCTCTAGTTGCTTAATTCACAACTGAAGACACAACCAATTGCCCCTCAGCAATCTGTTCAAGAACCAATGCATGCTACAACGTTTAATCATGTTGGTTCTCTTGGGCCAACTCAACACCCACATCAGGCACAAATGCAGCATGAAAATTTGATGAAAGTTTTGCAGATCCAGCAGGTTAGTTAACGCAAGCTGTGTTTGTAAAGAGGAAGTGATGCAATGGTATTTCTAAAGCACGTTCATTATTCTAATAGCAGCAACAGAAACAACAGCAACAGCATTCTGACATGTTGTCTATGATGATGGGTGGTCAACGAATGTTTGGCATAAGTCCTGTTCCTCCAGAAATGCAAATGATGTTGAATAATGCTCCTGCAAGTAAGGAACTTCTCCAAAGACCGGAAGCTCAAGCTATTATTCAAGGTCTTCAGCAGGGAGAAATAACTAGACAACATCTTATGCAACAACTACAGGTCTGTTTGGGTGAAAAATAAATTTGTTGTTTTTGATGCAATGAATGTTCTAACTATTTCTCGTTACAACGATACGTGTAATAGAATCCTGCCATGCAACATCGTCATAGAGAAGTTCTAGTAAATATTTTGAAGATGTATGGTGGCACCACATCGCGTACAATAAGTCCGCATCCTAGTGCGCCCACTCCACAAGATCATATCTTGCAACAGATGTTGTATCAGCAGCAGCAACAAAGAATTCCATCACCTATGAACAATGGTGAGTCATACCTATTGCTTGTTCAAACTGAATAGCGTTCGTAGTGATGGAGTTTATTTTCATTACTTCTATATCTGCTTTTACTATTGACCAACTTGTATCAATTCGTCCGTGCATTTTATTTGAAACTGTTGTCCTTCTCAAATTTTTTTTATATTTTGATAATTATAAAATTTTGTTTTGTAATTATCTTCTATTTATACACATTTTCTCATTTCTTTATAGTAACTGCTATGAAAGTTATA
>NW_017100254.1:1201800-1206592 GCF_001263275.1 Habropoda laboriosa
ATATCGTGATGTTTGGAATGCAGCTTATTGTCCACCTTCAACAATATCTTCAAATTTGACTGCTAGTCCCAGTACTTTAACAGTACAGCATCCAGGTAGAATATCAAAGATAATAAACAGTTCTTTTAATTTGCGGCTTTATTCTGCTACTGTATAAATAAAGTTAGGTGCTGTGTGTAACCCGGCAATATAAAAGTGTGAGATAAGAGTGGATAAATATTTTAATAATTATATGTTGCTACTTTTGCTTTTCAAAAAAATTCTTTAAGGAAGATCTGATAAAATTGTCGCGATAATGATTTACCCGGTTTAAAATTTGCTTGAATTTCTATTATTTTAACAGTGATGCAGCATAGAGTTCCTTCACCACGGGAGATTGTTATGCATGCTCAGTCTGCAATCCAAAGTGCTTTAATTAAGAAAACGTTGGAGGAACAACGTGAAAACTTCCGTAAGCGACAGGACCAACAGCAACAACAACAGCAGCAACAACAACAACAAGCTCAACAAAGAGCATCGAGCCCTGTTAACTCACCGGCGAAGCAGACCATGAGCCCAACGCCTCTTGCTTTTACACCGACATCAGTGTTGCGTAAAATGACTGCCGATAAGGAACCTGAGGGTGCGAATCAGTCTAATCATCAATTAGAATTGAACTTCTTATTTTCTCCCCCGATTAATGAAAAACGTAATAACAAGTATCATAACGCATTTGATTCAAAGAAAAATAATGCTGACACGCAACAATCCGCTTCTTACGATAATGCAATTCAGCTTACTAATTATAATCTTAAAAAGCTTGGTAATATGTTCAGCAGTGCTGCTTCCGAGAATTTATACAAGTTGAACAATAATGGCAATAACGTAGAGGTAGAGGAGTCCGCGTTAAAAGACAAATATTCTTCTTTGCAGCAGCAAAAAGATACGAATAATAATTCGAGTTTGAACACGACAGAGGAACAGAGAAATACTCATGAGACTAAAGAATCGTTAAATATGAATACTCCTGGTAGAGAATCAGGTTTAATGGATCTAAGTGATACTAATAATAATAATACTCCTCTTATTCTTAACAAATTATTAACAGAACACTTTGAGATCGGAACAATAATAGTCGACAATAACAACACATTAGGAAAAACAGAGGAAAACAAGATATTAAATTCACAGAATGATGTTGTTGTTTAAAATATTCATTTCATGAACTTTATATATAAAAAAAGATAAAGAAAAATAAAATCATAAATTTGTGACTATTATCCGATGTAATGTTGTTTTTTTATTTTTGTATTAAAATGAGGAATGATAATTTTGTTTTCTTTCGTTTCTTGTTTGCTTAACACCTTTAATGTGTTTTTGAAAGCTGATTTATCTGCAATGTTGCAAATTGTACATGGAAATGAGTCCTTTTTAATTTTGAATACAAAATAGTAATCCTATTGGAAATTAATATTATAAATTACATTTTCTACATAGATCAGTAGACACGAACATATTGCAAGAGTAAAGTATGTTGGAATAGTCTTTAAAATAAAACGCTTTATAAATACATTTCATGCTTTAAGTTTTCCTTTACACTTTCATTTTCCTTCAGTGGAATGCTTTTGAAATGATTTGTACTTTAATGCATGTGCTTGAGTTTTTAAGGCTTTTATGACTTCAGATATTGGGCAAGGGAATTGCATGTACTAAGAGTTGAATAACAGTATAATATACAATTATTAAATACATAAATGTTTTTTTTTTAATTGAACGCTCAAATTGAATGAAATGAAGAATACAAATATTTCTTATCTTCATTTAATCTTTAATTATCGTTTCATTCTATTTGTTCATAAAACTAGAGAATAAAATATTGTTGTATCTTTAGCTTCATAAAATATGTTTCTAATGAAATGTTTTATTATGTATTAAATTCAAATACATCATATACCTTATACGAGAACTAAGTTTTTTTTTTTATTAGTTTGTGTATGTATTTATAGTATATAATAAAGAAATAGGAGGTCAAGCAGTTCATATTTTTGTCTAACTGTATCTTTACTTTTATATAGGCAATAGTAATGATCCATCGAAGTTGGCAGCTCAATCTCAGGCGCCGCAAATGCCACAAATGCAATCTACAGTTCAATTACTGTCCCAAGGAGTTTTTTCGCGGCATAATACGTTACGACCACAATCTGTTCAGTCTACGTGGCCGAATCCAACTATTAAACAACACCCGGGTATGTTAAATATCATAAATCATGTAGTAAAGCGCGCTTGAATTTATTGCTGTGCACCTTATCCTTTAGATACACCAAGATTGTTAGAATCAATATTTAAAGTTTATTATTTATTTCGATTATCGTAGGTCGACCGATAGTTAAAGGTGGTGGTGGTGGTAACGGTGGTAACCAATTCCAACACGGTGGAAACACGGATTACCAACAACAACAGCAGCAACAACAACAACAACAACAACAACATAGATCGGTTACGGGCGTGTACGGTAATCCTGCACGTTCCAAACATACCATGACTAGTTCAATACCACATCACAATGTTCCACAATACAATGTTGCTCAGAACTCAATGATTAATCAGAGGTCAAATGTTATGAATAATCAAATGAAAGTACAGCAGGCTCCATCGCACCTGGCCAATATGCAACACCAACCACCGCAACAACAGCAACAACAACGGTCTCTTAATTCACAGATTCAAATGGTCTTAAATCAAAATTACAACTCCAGTCGCGCAGGTAATATTATTTTTCGAATTTTAATTAATATTGTTGCACAATTTACTAACATAATTTTTTTTTAATTTTATTTAGGTTTTCCCATTTCAAAATTAAATTATTTTATTCAAATAGATTTTTTACTATTTTAATTGTACGTAGGAAAATACACTGTAGCGGTAATTTTATTATTCTAAAATATTTTCAGATGTCTACCTCTTGCCTAATCAAATTGCATGCAACGGTGTTCAGAAATTGGAATAATTAGATCTCATATTTTAACTGTTCCCCTTATTTAAACCAATTTAGACAGAATTTATCTTTGGATTGAACTTAAAGTAATGAATCAACATTTATTTTATACTACCATTTATTCTTATCCTTAATAATTTCACGATTTAAACAAATTTTACTTACTGCAAAAACAAATAAAATGTGGTATACTAAAATGTTACAGTGAAATGAATTCGATAAATGAACTTGATAAATATTTTTCACAGATGGGCGAGTAATGCGATCGCAACAGTTGAACATACCCGTAGGTCGTCAAACATCTCCAGGTTTAGGATATGTGGGTAGCAATGGCGGAGATCTTTCACCAACCTCGAATCAATTGGCACGATGGTTTAGTCCGGAACTGCTTGCTCAAGCTCGGGCTGGTAAGCTACCAGAGCTTGTCCAGACAAATGTGTTATCGTTGGAAGAATTAGAAAGACTTCAACATGCATCGACTACAGTGCATAATTAGATTAATATTGTACCTTCTCATATGTTCAGTTTGCAAGTACAGGATCTCCCATTGGCGCAGTCATTGCTCTAACAAATTATACCTTTTAAATTAGATGGCTTTTCGTATTAAACAATCAGTATGAAGATTCACTCCAATTAAAAGAGGTCTGTCTAAGTAAAGTGTAAAAAAAAAAATCCTGCTTCCATATACAAAGTCATTTAGGTAATGAACCTTAATGGAAGTAAGGTTTAGCGAAGTAATATCCACTTTGGTCAGAGACATTTTTTGGACATGATATCACGGATTAGTTGTGCAGTATTTCCTTCCTATGGAAATGTTATTTTTCTTTTTGAGTATCTTACGACTTATTTGTAACAAATTTTACAAAATATGTTAACTAAATGCTACAAATGTACAGAGGATATGAATTAATGATATAGGATTGAAGGTAATTAAAAGAGGATAAGCCATTTAAAAACAAGTTTAAATGAACAGCTTTCTATGAGAAGAAGATTTATTGCTTATAAGACTGAAAGAAATACGAAAATTCTTACAATTGACTTACGGAGGAAGCAAAATACTATTTCACTATTCATAGTTTCTAAATGGCAGTAAAGCGAAGATTATTTGCCTAAGTATGGACAGCAAGTCTTTATTTACAAATTATAGTGTCATTACGGTTCGATTTCAAGAACTATAATTATTGAATCTTCATTATACAACATATTACATATTAATAAGGAACAGCGGTATTGTTCATTTGGTAATGTTTTCTGACCATTTATTTTCTTACCATAAAGCTTGCAAAGTCTTTTAGGTAAATAATATGAATTGAAAACTTAAGAAAGTTGCAAATTGCAGCACCCACGAGTACAGTATATACAGAGAAAAGTGTCATATATTATATTCTACTTATATTATTACGGACAGTACGGTCGTATGAACAGAATGAAAACACGAGATGAAAAGGAAGCGAGTACTCATCAAATCTTGCATATATTAAGGAAATAAATATATAATATATACTTTGTAGAAGTGTGAGGGTACAGTGTTATTATCATGTTCAAAAGTGAAAGTTAGAGCAAAACAATTCCAATGCAACCTTGGCAAATAGATAAAGGAAGCATTTGCAGAATTTATTGAAAGGAAAGGAAAAAGAGATTATTCACGAAACAAAGAGAGAACATTCCACTGGTTATAGAGGGACAAAAATGAATAAAAACACATTTACAAATTGAAAAGATTTAGCGTCAATATTGCTGCCAACAATATGTTTGCTTTATAATTAACTCGTTATTTTTGTGATTACATTTTTCGTACAGTCATAAGA
Source organism: Habropoda laboriosa (assembly GCF_001263275.1). Taxonomy (NCBI): domain Eukaryota; kingdom Metazoa; phylum Arthropoda; class Insecta; order Hymenoptera; family Apidae; genus Habropoda; species Habropoda laboriosa. Next base: position 1,206,583 of record NW_017100254.1, read on the forward strand.
ATTATATTTG